>NW_005872495.1:23472-58333 GCF_000147115.1 Myotis lucifugus
GCTGTTGCTGGAGGCACTGCTGGTGGCCACTCTCCCCCTTTTCCTTTTGACATGGGCACGCGGGCGCATGGCCATTGAAATAGAAACTTCCCCTCCCTGGTAGCTGGGTGGCCTGTCACTCACTCTGCCCTGTGACAGCCCCCCAGAGCTGACTGTGACAGACGGCGTGGTTTTCCCCTTTCCCTTTCATTACTGCAGGACGGCAGGCAGATGTGATGGCCAGAGCTGCTGCAGCCACTTTAAACCGTGAGGGGGCCTGGGGACTGGTGGCCACACCAAGTTCTTGGCATATGGCACAACACCCTCAGAACTCCCTCTGGATTCCTCTAACGTTGAAGCTACTTATTTGGGTCTCTGACCTGCAATCCACTATTTTTTAAAAATATATTTTTGTTGATTTCAGAGAGGAAGGGAGAGGGAGAGATAGAAGCATCAGTGATGAGAGGGAATCATGGATTGGCTGCCTCCTGCACGCCCCCTACTGGGGATCCAGCCCACAACCCGGGCACATGCCCTGAACAAGAATTGAACTGACCTCCTGGTTCATTGGTCGACACTCAACCATTGAGCCACCCCGAGTGGACAGAAAAAGACCTGGACAGCCCCAGGTCTCTCACCATCGGCCGAGGCGGGAGGAATGCAAAGGGAAACACCAGAATAAAACGTGCTCACACGCAGCCTCCACAAGGAGGGAGACGCCACCGAGTCTGAAACGGGGAAGAGAAATCAGCTAAACCTCAGACACAAAGGAAAGAGGGGCAGCTGGCAGCTGTGAGACAAGTCGCACCCCAACACGGGCACCCGAGCCCAGAGCCGGAGAGAGGACAGGCTGAAAAGTAAACTGCTACAGGCAAGAATTTTCTAGGAATAAGCAGCTCACAGAACTCTCACGAGGATCAACACCACGAGAAAAACAGAAGAGCAGCACCACCACCCCTCGGCCAAAGACGGGGACCCTAGCGGCCAGGGCCTCCCACACGCACAGGAACCAGGTCAGACAGCTCCGCGTGTTGCCAGGAGCCCGGGAGTCACCCGGCCAACGCTGCAGGTGCTGACTGCTCCCCACGAAAACAACTGCCAGAAATGAAGGCAAAATACGGACTTTTCACACACGCCAAAGGGGGAATCCACGATGAGCAGGAAAAAATCAACACAGACGCAGGGTCTTCGGACACGAGGGGATGACCCGAGGGAGCCGGGACCTGCGCGAGGCCGAAGCTGCAGGTGACAGAGGCTGCGTGTCCGTCCGTCTGAAAGCCAGAGGGCGAGTTAAAGCAACGGCAGCCGTGTGCGGTGGGACTCCAGCCACACGAAACTAAAACGTGGACAAGACAGGAGGGAGAGCTCAGCCACATAAGATGGTACGTGAAGTGGTACAGCACCAACTGAAGGGAAATCTCAGGGCAACCACTAAAAACGTTAGAAAAAGACCCAAATAATAAAGCCAACCATGGAATAAATTACAATCACAAGACATTCCAAAGCAAAAGGCTCACCATGAAGAAAAAGAGTAGCAGATGGCCTCGTCCTAACTCCAGCAAAGCATTAGCTGTGACCCGACTCCATCCCTGATCACAGTAAATGGGGAAGCCCACACCGACCGTGAAACAGGGACCGCACATCGCAGAGGACTAACCCCACGTGCTATGCAGAGTCGCTGCAAACGTGAGGGCGGAGCCGGCGAGGGCAGGTGCCTCCAAGGGGAGCCGGCGTTTTACTGGTGACCCAATGAGCGCGGGCGTCACAGCGCAGAGCCGGCGGGAGGCTGTTCGTGAGACCACAGGCCGGGAGGAGAGACGCGGGCCTGGGCTGCAGAGCCGGCACCAGCAGGACCAGCACGCCGGGTGGAACCCGAGACCCACCAGAGGCCCGAGCAGCAGGCCCCTGGCCGGGTGGGGTTCCTCGGTTGCATGCACCTGTCAGGCCGAGAACGACGCACAGGTGGCGGCCTGTGTGGGTCCAGCCTCGTTAAAGCAAACGACGGGGCAGCGGAAAGACCAAGGCGCTCGTTCACAAAGGGCTGCTGACACCTGAGGACGAGACAGCTGAGCGTCAAGACAAACACCGTTTGAGGGAAGAGCTGCAGCCCCAGGATTTCCTGGGTCCCACATAAAACAGTCGGAGCAAGTGGACAGCGACCCCCCCAAGAAAACTTTGGTTTCAGGGAGCTTTTACATTCTTAACCCCTAGAGTGCCGGGAGCGCTATCAAAGCTTCGAAATGGCGTCCAGTTCTAAGTCTGCTTTTATTGGTGATGATGATATTGCTAAATATGTCAATGTAGTAAAGATTTCCTTAACACTCCGGTGTGGGGTGAATTTCCCGCCAAAATATAAGATGGCTCTGTCTTTTGGTTTTGTTCCATCCACCAAAAGGGTGGATTACAAACAAATATTTGGTAATACGCAGTTACAATCGGCCCGAGTTTACACGTTTCCCGCACTCCACCGCAAATCTATATGAACCGAGTTAAAGACGGCTCCCGCGGAGTACGCGCAATTCACGCGAGCCGACTTAACTCGTTTCCCCCACTCCAAGTGTTAGGTTTTTGAATATGTAACTTCATTTACTTTCGATTCATAATTTTTTTCCTAAACTGCTGTAAAATCAGCAAAAACGCCTTGGCAATTGGAGCACAGTTCCTAGGATATTGGTTGGCACTCAAAGGGTTATTTGCCACATTGGAAATTAGAATGTTTCTTCTTTTTAAACCTCTTTTATTATTGAGATACTGCAGGTGTCCCCGTTTTCCCCCCATCGGCCCCTCCACCCAGTTCCCGCCCTGCCCCAGGCTTCACCATCCTGTGTCCATGGGTAAGATCTTTAATTAATCTCCTCCCGCCCCCCTTCCGAGATTCGTGAGTCTGTCTGTTCCATGCTTCCATGCCTCTGATTCTATTTTATTCACCAGTTTATTTTGTTCATTAGGTTTCTTGTTTGATTTTTAGATTCAATTATTGATAGATACCTATTGCCATGTTACTGTTCATATTTTTTATCTCTTCTTCTTCCTCTTCTTCTTGAAGAATGCCCTTCAGCATTTCATGAATACTGGTTTGGCGGTGATGAACTCCTTTAGCTTTTTCTCGTCTGTGAAGCTCTTTATCTGACCCTCAATTCTAAATGAGCTTTGCTGGGTGGAGTAATCTTGTTGTAGGTCCTTATTCTTCACTTTGACTACTTGCCACTCCCTTCTGGCCTGGTTCCTGTTGAGAAATCAGCTGACAGTCGTATGGGCCCTCCTTTGTAGGTAACTAACTGCTTTTCTCTTGCTGCTTTTAACACTCTCTGTCTTTAGCCCTTGGCATTTTAATTATGTGTCTTGGTGTGAGCCTTTTTGGGTTCCTCTTGTTTGGGACTCTGCACTTCCTGGACTTGTAAGTTTATTTTTCACCAGGGGAAGTTTTCTGTCATTATTTCTTCATATAGGTTTTCAGTATCTTGCTCTTTCTCTCCTCCTTCTGGCACCCCCAAAATTTGGATGTTGGTTTGCTTGCAGTTGTCCCAGAGGCTCCTTACACTATCTTCATATTTTTTTAATCTTTCTTCTTTTGTTCTTCTGATTAGGTATTTTTTGCTTCCTCATATTCCCAATCATTGATTTGATTCTCAGAATCCTCTACTCTACTGTTGAATCCCTGTAAATTATTACTTATTTCAGTCACTGTGTGCTTCATTTCTGACTGGTCCTTTTTCACATCTTGGACATTCTCACTGAGATCCTTGAAGGTCTCACTGAGATCCATGAGTAATCTTGTAACCATGGTTTTGAACTCTGTACCCCGTCGTTTGCTTGCTTCCATTTCTTTCATTTGTGACATATTTGTCTGCATTTTGGCTGCTCCCGTGTTTGTTGCTAAGTATTATGTAGAGATGCTATGTGTCCTGGAGATGGCAGAGTGGTCTTGTGTAGTATGTGTCCTGTAGGCCCAGTGGCTCAGCCTGTGTGGGCTGTGCACAGTCTCTTAGCTGAGCCTTGATTGCTGTTGGAGTCATTGGGAGGAGTTGACCTCCAGGCCAATTGGCTGTGAGGACCAGCTGCGACTACAATGGGAGAGCTGCTGTGCAGGAGACACCCCTATGGAGCAGGATTGGCTTCATATGGAGCAGCGGGGCTTTGGTGCTGAGTCTGCCCCTTGTGGGTGGCTTGTGGGTGTGTAGAGTTGTAATCTGGTATAGTCTGCAGCTGTCATGCTGGTGCACTGGCTCTAGGGCATCCCGGGTGGTGCAAAGTCAGCCACTGCCTGGGGCCACTTGGCAGGAGCTACAGAGAGATCTGCAGATTCCTCCTATTTGTATTTGGCCTGGAGGTGCCCAAATGAGGCCCAGCTGTGAAGCAAGGCAGGCTGGTGCTAGTGCTGGGGCTTGAGCCTTTAATTGATGGGTTTGGGGCATGCTGACCCAGAAGCAGCTTGTTTGAGAGATTTTAGCAAAGTCTGAAGCCTGAGCCAGGACAGGCCATTCATATGGAAAAACTGCTCAGAGACTATCTCCCTCCCAATTAAAAAAAAACAACCACCAACACAGGTGGGTTTCAGACCAGCCCTTTCCATGCCTCATCCCTCCTACCAGCCTCCATGTGCTTTCTTCTTTATTTCTCTAGTTGTAGGACTTGCATTCAGCCAACTTTCAGGTGGTTCTGAATAATTGTTCTGTATTTTAGCTGTAATTTTGATGTAGTTGTGAGAGGTGGTAAGTACAGGTGTTTACCTACACCATGATCTTGGTTCTTGGAAATTAAAATTTTTTAAGTAATAATTTATTTTAAAATAGCAATATATCTATCATATGCTAACATAAAAAACTTATTTCCAAAACAGCAAAAAAAATTTTTAATATAATTTTATTGATTTCAGAGGAGAGACAGAAACATCAATGATGAGAGAATCACTAATCGGCTGCCTCCTGCACGCCCCACACTGGGATCGAGCTCACAACCCGGGCCTGTGCCACGACCGGGAATTAAACCCTGACTTCCAGTTGAGAGGCAGATTTAGTCATGGACACGGTCAACCACCTCCATAAAACTGGAGGGATTGTTGTGTTGAATAAACTGGTGGTTAAAAAAAAATTAATTAAAAAAGAAAAAAGGAACATAGTCATTTCTTAGAAGATTGGTTGTATCCTAGCCCGTTTGGCTCAGTGGAGAGAGTGTCGGTCTGTGGGTCCCAGGCTTGATTCCGGTCAAGGGCATATACCTCAGTTGTAGGCTCCTCCCCGGCCCCTGGTCAGGGTGTGTGCAGGAGGCAACCAATTGATGTATTTCTCTCACATCGATATTTGTCTTTCCTTCCCTCTTCCACTCTCTTTGAAAATCAATGGAAAAATATCCTAGGTGAGGATTAATTTTTAAAAAAGAAAAAAAAAAGGACTGGTTGCACTGGAAAATCTCCACCATCTTCCAGTTTCAGAGTGGCTCCTGCAAAGTCCACGGGTGTCTTGCGCTCTTAATGGTTCTGCAACACCATGGAAACGACTGATTCCAGAGTCACACGGACCTTCACACCTAGGAAATGCGCCGGGCCCTTTGAGAGAAGTAGTGAAAGCCACAGAACCTCTCGGCATCGTGAGAACAGTCATGACCCCAGGAAAGGTCCCACGTGGAGAGGGCATGTGAGCCAAAGATGGGACTGTTTGAGCACCAATAAGAATGAAACACAAAAATGAAACCCTAATCTATTCATGTAGCCCGGCTGGTGTGGCCAAGTGATTGAGCGTCGGCCTATGAACCAGGAGGTCACTGGTTCGATTCCCATCAGGGCACATGCTGGGTTGGGTGCTCGATCCCCAGGAGGGGGCGTGCAGGAGGCAGCTGATCGATATTTCTCTCTCATCAGTTTCTATCTCTCTCCCTTCATCTCTCTCTAAAACCAATAAAAACATAAAAAATTAAGAAATACATATCTATATGTATTCAGTCCACAATGATGTTTGAAAGGGAGAACTGGTCAACCTCAGAAGAGGATGGAACACATTGCCCGAAGGACTGGGAAACGAACGAAACACTCAAGATGGTGTGAGACACGGGAGGAGAAGACAAGCCTTCCTGTAAAACCACCCGAATAACAGAACCCTCACGGCCAGCCACCCCCCCTTTAAAACTCCACGAAGTAACACAGACATCAGAGAAACAGCCAGTCGGCACAGTCCACAAAGGAGCCGGAACGGGCGGGCTGCAGAGGTCGCTGGGCACCAGCTCTTTGCTTGGAAAATGAAGAGACCGAGCGGCAGCTGTGATGCTGTGTGCCGTGGGGGGTGTCTTCTGTGCCAGAGTCCCAGCCGGGACTGCGGGAGGAACGGCAGTGCCCGAGGACACGGGAAGGCTGAGGACTAAAGGCAGGGCCACCGGCCGCCACACAGACCCGCTCCAGAGCATTCTGGGCAGCAGGAAATGGACAGAGCTGAAGCATGGCGCCTGAACCTCGAGCGCTCGGCCACGGGATGAGGCCCCGATGTGACAGATGGGAAGCCTCAGCCCCAGCGTCCGGGTGGGTCCAGGTCGCCCAGCAGCGTGGACAGGAGAGGTGTGGCGGTTAGAGTGTTTGGGTGAAAAGAGGCAGAAACACAGGACACACACAGCAAATGCCACAGGAGGACTTTGGGGAAAAACTGTAAGAGGACGGTTTTTCAGACACATCTGACTCTGAACTGGGCATTATGTAACAGGAAGTCACTATTTCTGTTACATGAGAAATGTCCTTTTTTTAGGGAGACGCATCCTGAAATATTTAGTGGTATGTGGGTCTGCACTGGAATGCCAGCTCACAGCCAGGATGAGGGCCGAGGGCGACGAGTCAGGCTGCAGATGGCAGAGGCGGGTTAGGGTGAGGCGGGGCCAGGCGTGTGAGTGCCTCTGTCACGGAGGAAAGTCCTGGGAGAGGGCGGGTGGGTCTGTGGACAGGCTGAGTGACGGGACGCTGCAGGCTCGACGGCCGCCGGCCCATCCACGTCGGCACCTGCAGCAGGTCGATCCTCTGCTGGAGCATGAGCCTCACCCAGGCAGGCGTGGGACCACTGGCATCGCCCCCCTAAGAGCTCTCCACCCGGGTCTGGGTTTCCAGGATGTCACCTCTGCTGCCTGCCAGGCTCTGCGCCATAAGCGTGGGCACCTGCCATGCTCCGACCCACTCGGGGCACTGCCACGCCCCTGCTCAGCTAATGAAAGTCAACGCTCACCTCGTGGTCCACGCTCTCCAGGGCCATGCACTGGTTGTTGGCCAGAGTGGTGATCTCTCGGCTTTTCGGGGTCTCCATCCGGCAGCTGCAGAGGGGAACTTCCTGGAGGCCGTCCGTCTCCCCCGCGTCGGGACCGTTAGCCAGCCCTGGAGGCAGACACGCGAGAGCGTCCCCACCAGTGGACGTGTGCCGGCTCTCGCTCCGTCTGCTGACACACAACCCCCACAGTGAAGCGCAGTCCACAGAGGGACCAAGTCACGGCCTCTGCCACCTCAGGGCAGGGAAATGCGAGCCACACGGTGCTGTGCTGGCAACGTTCCGTGGGGGCCACAGGCCAGGAACGCCAACCAGGGACAGGAAGGCAAGACGGGGCCGGCCGAGTCACAGCCTGACGCTCACCTGCTGGCGAGGGCAGCGTTCCCTTGACACGGAGATCCAGGGAGTCCAGAGACACTTCCATGTACCCCGCACTGTCCCCCGGGGCCGCCGGCTCTGCGCTCCCCGAAGACGACGTGTACGCTTCAGGACCTGCGTTCAAAGGCACCACTGTGAACCGCACGCCCCCAGACGTGGTGCCAATCAACCTGCTCCACTCAGCCATCCCCGCCTCTGTGGCCCAGGCCACCGCACTCCCCACCTTCCTGCACATTGTGTGAGCTCCCATGTCCACACACGACGCGTGGGAAGGTCTGTGTCAAGAAAAACCAAGGCTCGGATGTGTCAAAACCTCTGTCTCTGACGGACCCCAGCCCGAGCCCAGCTGGCCCAACAGCCCGGAGGACGGTGAGCACAGGGTGAGTGTGCTCCACGACCCTCAGGTCAGACCAGACGCTGAGCACGTGCCGACTCCTGGGACCAGGACTCGGGGCATCTGCCGCCAGAGCCGGGTTCAGGAGAGGGTCGCCCTTGGGACAGGCCCAGGGAAGGCGTCTGTGCACGAGGAGGCCCTGGAGCCGCCACTGTGGGGCCCTCGCCGCGGAGCTGGGGAAGGAAAGCTGCTCACAGAACCCCGAGCCCAGCGAGGGCAGACGCCCCATGCACCGAGCTCCGTCAGCGTCGCAGCTCTTCTTTCAGTGGCCAGGAAACAGGGCATCACCCGCTGAGGGGAGGCATCACGCCTCCGAGTGCCGCCACCTTCTGCCCTGGGTCTGAGACAGGCAGGGAGCCAGCGCCCGCGAGAAGTCGCCGTCCACCCGAGCGCAGGAGGGTCTGTGCCATTTTAAGCCTCACAGAGAGAATGCGTTCCAACTCCCGGGTGAGTGCTCAGGCGCGCGCTGTGCACGTCACACCAAAAAGGCAAAGATGACCCCTCTGCCCCAAAGGTACGTTCCCTCTCGGACCTGCACCTGCGTGTCAGCCGGCAGGAAGAGCCACGCCGGGCAGCTGGCCTAAGCCGTGATGAGAGAGAAACCGTCCGGGAAGGAGCATGAGGTTCAAGGAGGCCCCGACACCTGTGTCCAGGCTCACACTGTGACAGTCACACACAGCGCCCGCATCTGCCTCCCCGATATCCACTCGGCAAAGCTACCTCTACGTCAGGGGAATGAAGGACAGCTGAGTAATCAGGAAAACGATGGAGTGCTGCAGCTTGTGGTGCATTCAGACGGATGGACGGACGGCCGGACGGAAGGAAGAGACAAGACCGTCCAGAAATGCCCAACACTGTCAGCACAGGTGGGAAGGTGAGAAGAGAAAGTCCACGCAGCCATGGCGCCGCCCGCACACGGCACGTGCACTGGACCCACCTCCCAGCACAGGCACCAGCTCAGCCGCATCGGAGACCCACGATAGGGCTCAGACGGAAACTTCAAGAAAAGATGGGACAAAATCTTTGCGCCTGACAGTTAGCACAAGACCTCTGAGGTCACAAACAGCAGAATTTGGAAAGAATGTAGTCATAAGTTAGACTTCAACGCACTTTAAACTTTTACGAGGTGCACACATTCACAGAACACACTTCACAAAAGACCGTCACTCCCTGGGAAGGCACACATCGATCTCACGCGAACGAAAGAATAAACACTTTCCCAAAGAAGACGCAGAAAGTAAACGTGTGCCCAGCGCAGATGAGGAAACGGTGAGGCCGCGGCACTGGAGCAGAGCGGGCGGCCAGGACACCAGCAGGGGCCTGCGCGCTGGGGGAGAGGATAACGCTTTGGAAACGTTTCCCACCGAGTCAGACACACATGACTCAGCCCCTCCAGGCTAAACGTGGACCCAAGACACTGGGAGCATCTGCTCCCAGAGACACGGACACAAGTGGGCACAGCTCTTCCCTCGGAAACAGCCCCACTGGGAAGAACCCAGCTCCCCAGCAGGCAAAGGACCCACACACCGTGGACAGCCCTGGCCTGGTCTCCCTCCGGCCGCCCAGCCCCGCCCGGCAACGTGGCTGCCTCCCCAACAGCTACGCACACAACAGCTGCCTGAGAGACAGGCACCTCCCGACCATCCACACAAAGACCCACGGCGTGACCTGCCGGACGAGCGAGGCAGGGTGACTGGGACAGCAGGCTGGCAGGGGCGGGGACCTGCCAGCTGTGCACCTGAGTGACGTACACGGTCCCCAATGCCAAGTCCTCTGAAACCAAGTGGCTGCAGTAGCCCCGCCCCCAGGCCTGCTGACCTTCTGGGTCTGAGGGCCATGTCCTTCCTGTGTCCCTTCACAAAAAGACCTCTGAAGCCGGGAAATCTGAGCAAGGGGCCGAAAGCCACCATGTGGGCCGAGGCACTGCCCGCGGGACCCGGAGTCCACACCGGCCCCAATTCCCTGTCCACACAGGGCAGGTGATGAATGATCCCTGCAGCTCCGCAGGCACCAAGGAAGCCAGGGAGTGCCACAGGGTTACGGTCACCTGGGTGTCTGCACCAAAGGGATTTCAAACATCATTCCTCTTCCGTAAACAGACGAACTCCTCCAGAGCCCCGCCTCCCGCTGGCCCCCGCTCCCCCAGGGCTCCCGGGGGGCAGGGCTCACCCAGCGCGCTGCTCGGCTTCCTCTTGCTTCTCCGCCTCCTCTTCCTGGCCGGCTTGATCCAGGCGCTGTCGGGCTTCCCTTTCCTCCTGAGGAACTTCTTCCTGACGCTGGACTCAGAGCTCTGAACCAAAGGGGCAGAACAGGGAGCTGAGCGGGGGGACCGCAGACGGCCCACGCGCTGCAGTTCTGTTTTTGTGCGAACAGAGTACCTGCTATGTCCTGATTCTGCAACTAGAAAATCAATTTCACTTTCAGACATTCTTTCCTGGATCCCATTCTTACAGACCCAGGCTTTCCCCCAACATCACTCTAGGCTCAGTTATCTTACAGGCCCCGAAAAGGGCTCAGAGCATTGGAATGGAACGGATAAGTCTTGAGTTTGGCTCAGGGAGCGCCTACGCACTGAGACCCAGCCCACACGCTGCGCTGCGCTGCTCTGAGAGGCGCCTCCAAGCTCCGGAATCCGCCTGGAGCGCAGTGCGGGCGGGGACAGCGCGCTTCTAGCCTTCACGACTGGTTTGAGTGTTTTAAAACCTAAGTGGAGAAGGGCATCCACCTGCCACGAATGACAGACAGACGCACAGGGGGGACCGCCAGCCCTGCAGCTGGTTTAGCGCAAGGACCTCAGGCTCCCTGCCTGCTGTGGGCAGAACCTGGAGAGAACATGTTCACGAGACACAAAGGCGCACCAGGTGCAGGGCCTGGCCTTTCCGCCCACCGCCCTGGTGCGGGACCGTGTCGGTGCTCCGCCCAGTGAGGCCCTCTCCACAGCCCGCCACCCCGTGCCCCTGCCCTCTGGGCGCTCCTGGGTGGCAAAGCTTCAGAAAGAACTGTGGCATCACTGCACCCAGAGCTCCCCGTCACGACACACCGTCACCCAGTCCGCGTCCTCCCTCCTCTCATCTGCCCCAGACCAGCTGACACCACGTGCCACGTGCTGCCTCCCAAGAGCTCCTCCGTCCACGTGACCCCAGGTCCCCTGAGCTTCCTCCCTGAAGCTCGGAGGACCCTCCCGGTCTCAGGACCCACGTGTCTGGCCGTGGTGCCCAGGCTCCATCCCTCCCCATTTCCAAGCTCCCCCATCCCACCCAGGGCCCTGCCTCCGTGACATCTCTGCTTGGCTGCCCAGTGGTAACAACAGACTTGCCCTCGCTCCGTCCCTCGCCCCTGCCACACCCAGCCCCCCCGACAGGTGGTTCTTCCTGACACCACATGCCTTCCTTCCTCACAGCCACGCGGCAGAGTCTGGGGGACCCCCTGCCGGCCCTGCCCTGGCCTGTCTGCGGTGCCGCTCCTGCTCCTTCCCGAGGCCGCCTGCATCTGCCTGGCCCGCGAGGCCCTGCTTCCTCCCCGCGCGCGGACACAATGCATGGCGCTGTCTCCTGGTTCACTGGGCTACAAACACGAAGCCAGAATGCACCGCTGGTTACCAGGTCGGACTCGTCTCCGTCCTCCTCCTCCTCCCCGGTGCCGGCCGACTCCTCCTCCTCAGACTCGCCATCCATCTGACCAGCCGCACAACAAGCCAAAAAGAAAACAGAAACTAATGAGACGCTCCAGTGGCAGCGATTCCATCAAAACCACATTTTCCAAATTCGGGCGGGGGCGGGGCGGGGGCGGGGATGGGGCGGGTGCCGCGCTCCTGCCCCGCCCCGAGCGACGGCTGGGTGCTCCTTCGGTCAGCGCTGAAGATGAGTGCGCCTGGCGCATCACCTGGTGGTCCTGAGCGTAGAATTCGGTTGGGAAGTAACAGAGCACACACAGTGAAAAGGTGTCAGAGGTTACAAATCACAGACAACGACCCCTTCCCCCCACAGACACACCCAAGAGCCCAGTCCGGCTCAGGGCCTTCAGCCCGTGCGCACACGTGGCCTGAACACAAGAGCACGTTTCTGTCTGGTCAGATGGTGGGCCATCAAATGCAGTTTTGTGAATGTTATGTCTTCTCATTAAAAATGTGTTTTGGAATTCTTTCCATATCAAAACAGCACAGAGACCTCATTCTGGCTGCTTGTATCCTTTTCTACCCACACGCACACACTGTTGGTGCAGAAGTCGCTAAAGCACATGCGAGCACCATGTGCCCCTTCTCACCGGTCCTGGAGGCGGGGACGTGGCACGCACACGCTGGCCTGGTTCTCCGTGGGGGCAGGTGGTGATGCCGTCAGCCCCCATCGAGGCGCACCCAGCGCTCCACACTGCGGCTGTGTCCTGAGCCAGCAGGACCCTCCGTCCGGGACCAGCCCGAGGCAGACACTGCTTCACTGCGCCCTCCACCTCCCCGCCAGGTCTCGGGGCCTTACCGCATCCGCATTTCCACTGGGTTCTTGCTTTCTTACCGATGGTGGGAAGCTACACACACAGGATGCTAACGTGGTGGCTGCTGACCGTCACAGATGTCTTCTGGGTTGAGTTCTCTGAGCTTTGCTTCTGGAGTTCCTGGCATAAACTCGGAGGTGTGACCTGGACCAGTCACACGTGCCCCCCTTTCCCTTCAGGGCTCTGGGTCTGGCCCTGCGCCAGGCCTTCCTCACAGGCCATCAGAAAAAAGTCCCAGCATCCCCTCCCACCAGGCAGCATTTGTGTCGACGCTAAATCTTCTGGAATTTACTTTTGTAAGTCACAGCTTCACTGGGAAGTGATTCACTTAACCGGAAACTCATCGTTTTAAAGTGTCCGACGGGGTGGTTTTCACTATGTTCGGGGTGCAGCCATCACCCCATCCAATTCTGGAAAGGTGACATTTGTTAGGAACCATCAAGCAGGAGCCCACATCTGTTTTTCCCCAAAGATCAGCCGATTGTTCCAACATTTACTGAACTGTCATGGTCCCCAGACGACTCTCTAAACCCTATTCCTACAATAAACTCGGTCCTTACATACAAACGGCTGCTATGGCCCCATCCACTCCCTCCCGCCCTCCTCACAAGCCCCGTTTCGGTGGCGGCCTTGTCTCGGCGCCGCGGCCTTCACTCCTGTGGGTCCTGGGGGAAGGGTTCTGGTCTGCACACAGTCACACCCTGGTCCTCCCCCACACAAACAGTGGGTCTTTCCACGCACTTGTCTTCTTTCTGAACCGCTTCCAGAGAAGTCTTAGTTTTCTTCTTACAGGTAACAAACATTTCTTGTTAAATGTACTGCCAAGTGCACTGGTGACACTACATCATTACAATCATACTTTTCAGTTTTTAGGTGAGATGTTGTGGCTTTGTTTCTGAGTCTTGCCCTTCGAAGATCCACACTGAAGCGTCTGCTTCGAGACGACCTTTACCGGACAAACGGAGCGGCCACGTGCTGTGCCGCCCGCCGTTTCCCACGTCTGCACAGCCTGACCGTCCGTGAGGCTGCGCCCAGCCACTGCCTCGCTCCTGGCTTCTGCGCCGGGAACACAGGGAGCGGCTCGGCTCCAGCTGCCTGCCCTCTCCAGCTGCGGTCTTGCCACTGGGAGGCACTTCGGTCCTCAGCATATGCTTCTCTCTGGTCCTTCCACACAGGAACGTTTCCTGCTGGTCTCATCCCACGAGGTCTCGGTGACCAGAGCTGCGGGTTCACGGCGGGAGACAGCGGCCGCCCTCCCCATCTTCCTCCTCCTGTTAGAAATGCTTTAAGATGCTCACCACTGAGTGGTACAGTAACCTTTCTGGTAGGTCCAGATATCTTCGGTCAGCTTATTTAATGTGCTATCTTTAAGTTTCGTTGGGTAGTTTTTTATTTTAAAAAGATTGAGCAATAAGCCCTAGCAGGTTTGCTCAGTGGTTACAGCATCAGCCCGTAGACTGAAGGGTCAATTCCAGTCAAGGGCATGTACCTCAGCTGCAGGCTCGATCCCCGGCCCCAGTCAGGGAGCATGTGAAAGGCAACCAATGGATGCGTCTCTCTCTCCCCCTCCCTTCTCGTCTCTCTAAAAATCAATGGAAAAAATATCCTCGGGTGAGGATTCACAACAAAAAAAGATTGAGCAATGAAACCACCAGTTAAAACAAGCAGCTTAACAACTTCGTTGCCCAGCTCGTCCCGAAGTGCCGTGAGAGACCGTGAAGAAGGAGCAGGGGACTTTGTAGGGCCGCTGGGTAACTGCACACACAACAGCTGCCAAGAAGGCAAAATCGAAAACCTGAGCAAACGGGGAAGAGAAGGGAACGGGCCGAACAACCGGGTCCGAGGCTGCACCGAGAGCGGGAACACCAGCGAGCGAGGAAGACGGCACGCCGGGCTCAGGGCGGGGAGGCCACAGGAGACCCTGACCCAGCAGGACCGACCCCAATCACCAGACCCGGCTCCACCCCCAGGCTACAAAGTGAGGGTTGCACCTCGCCCCATCCCGCGCTCAAAACGCCTGTGACCCCCAGCTGCCTGCCACGTGACCAGGCCCTGAAACTGGCTTCTAATCCAAACAGCAAGCGCTGGTCCCACCGGTGAGAAGGCCGGCGCCGTGGGAGGGACACACGGCGGGGCTCCCTGCCTACCCAGTGATTTCAGAGCATCACCAACCCCAGGGCACACGGCTGCACACGGAGCGACGTCCAGTGGGAACCCACAGGAGGCGCTGGGCCACTCGGGACGGGGAGGAAGTCTGACCCGTGAAGTCGTGCGGGTCCCACAGCGGCAGACGCACGTGGGCAGCCAGCAGGCACCTCGGGGGCCTCCACGAGCTGTGTTCTGGTCTCGGGACCACCTCATTTTCTGGAAAATCACTAAGAACACCAGAGCGCCTTTGTGGTGTGTTATGTCCGTTAATATTTTCTGTCACGGAACTTTAAGCTGAGAATGTTTAAACCACAGCACAGCTCCAATAAATGACAGTGTAAAAGGCAACTACGACTTCAGCATTTTACAGTCATACTTTTGACCCCACGATGGCCAGAGAGGGTCTCAGAGAACTGGGATGACTTTAAACACCGCCATGACAGCCCTGGCCAGTCTGGCTCCACGGACAGAGCATCGGCCTGTGGACTGAGCATCTGGGGTTCCATTCCATCAAGGCCGCATGCTCAGGTTGTGGGCTCCATCCCCAGGAGGGGGCACAGGAGGCAGCCAATCAATGATTCTCTCTCATCATTGATGTTTCTATCTCTCTCTCCCTCCCCCTTCCTTTCTGAAATAAAAATATTTTTAAAAAACCACCGTGATGTAACAATGAAAATGAACTAACAATACAAACAAATCCCACAAACGTAACACTGCAGAGATGAGCCACACTGATACAAGCCCCAGCCGGGTTCCATCTGCGCCAAGGCAGGGCTCAGGGGGTGACCTGTGTGGACACTCAGGCAAACTGAATCCTTATCCTTCCTGGGGTCACGAAGTCATCACCAAACCCCAAACCCAAGCTGGCTCCACAAGGAGCCCCTGAAACACAGGAGCTCTCTGGCCTTCCGCCTTTCATCTGCTCGCCACTAAGTCCTGCAAACAGGCCCGTACCCCTCAGTCTCCTCTGAGCCAGTCCCCACTCTCACCATGGCCACCGTCTGACACAGCCCGGGGCTGTCCGACTGGCACCGTTAGGGCGTGCGGAGCGCCGTCAGGACGGCTGGCGCGTTTGCGTCTCACGGGGATGGCCCTGTTCAGTCTACTTTTGCTCACTGTCCTGCTAACGGAGGCCGTCCCTGCGTCTTGTTTTGTTTCCCACTGGCCATAGTGTCTTCTTTCATCCCACTTTGTTTCCCGATTCTTTTGTTAGCTTGACATTCCTGTAGTTTCCCCTTTATAACCACATCTAGTGATTCAGTGTCCAGACTCTCTCTTAAAGATGAGAATCTGGATCAAAATAAAGAATCCGGATATAGACTCAAATTCGTATGCCACGCTGTATATGACAATGGCGCTTTTTAAACCAGCCAGGGGGAATCAGTCATAATGCTGTTGACATATGTGGACAGCCATTTCGAGGGAATGGGTTCCATAAAATTCAGCCATTTTGAGTGCATTAACTTTACATTTTATCACCAAATAAATTCTGTATGTCAAATACTCATAAACAAAAGATGAAATCCATGCAGTATTAGAAGATAGCTCACGTCAACTGACCCACAACCAGCAGTGCAAGTCCGGGTACCAGCACCCAGGCCCCCGAGCCCCTGGCAGGGCTGGAGGACGAGCCCGCCCGGAGCTGACACCCACCCCCACATCCACGCGATGCTCCTGGTGCCACGTCGTCACAGATGCACAACCACAGACGATGGGAGAGAATGCTCAGTGGGGCTCGGAGCAGTGACCCCGCTGGCTTAACAGTCCAGCTTAAAGGTGACCGAGAGTGTCCTCAGCCGAGTCTGCTCCGTGGCACAGTAAGAGCACAACTATCTGCGTCCCCAGCTCCCAATGCCCCTCGTCTACCCTCAGAACTGAGAGCGCACAAATGCTCGCCCGAACACCCACATCTGCTCAGAAACCACACCCGCCCAGGCCCTGGAGACCCTGGCCAGGGAGGAGCCCCAGGACCAGCTGCAGGCAGTTCCTGGCTGACAGGGCCCGATGCTGCGGCTGTGACCGCACTGCCACCCGGCCCCCTCCTAGAGCTGGTCCTCCCTCGGGTGGCCACATAACAAGGACACGCCTGGCATCTGGGACACACCAGGTGGTACCGATCGCACGCACCTCGGCAGCCCTGGATGCTGCTTGCTCCGACCAGGAGGACAGGGACTCCCGTCAGTTCCTCAGCGGGGGGAGGGCTGCCCCTGGGGAGGGGTCGCACCGGCCAGCAGCAAGCACCACAAGCAGTCGGCCACAAGTGAGTCCTGTCCACCCAGAGCCTAAGGCGCTCCATCCATGCCCTTCAATAAACAGGCACAGGGAGACACACGCTTCTCTATTAAAAGAAACTAATCTAAAATGCAAGAAAAGTAAACAAAAACTCAAGTCAGACGCAGACAGGGACTCTCAGGCCCACGATGGTCCACTCCGGAGCCTCCTGCCCGAGGAGGGAAAGGCCTACCTTCTGGGTGCGGTCACTCCCCGACACACTCTCTTTGGAAGTCCTGCTGTCCTCCGTGGGAAAGGCGGCAGCCTGCTCGGCGCCCTGGTCCTCCTCCTCGTCCAGCTCCTCGGAGTCCTCCTCCTCCGAGTCCATCTCCACGCTCTCCCCGTTCACGTGGAGGGTGCTGTCGCCCAGGTCCTTCTCGCTCTGGAACGGGCAGGGGGACATCCGTCACGCGGAGCCGGGAGCAGGACAGCCTGCTAGCCCCCAGCGCAGGGCGCCACCACCACCTGGACGGGAGGCATGGCCTAGAGCAGAGGCGCCTGAGAGCCTGGGCTCCTTCAGAAGGGACCGAGGCCTCCCCCCTCACCCTTGGTCTGTCGGCCGCAGACAGTCCTGGACAGACACACGGCACCGCCGCGCCCTCACCTTGGAGCCGGCAGTGGAGTGAGTTATGCTCTTAAACATCTCAATCACCGTCCTCTGTTTTAATACTTTGGTCTTTTTCCTGGGAACCAGACTATAGGTTCCCATTCTTCGTTTTTTCTTTCGAGACACTGCAGCTGCTAAAACAAAAGGCAAGGAAGCTAAAAAAAAAAAAGTCAAAAGGAGAAAAGAAAGAAAAAGAAGTGCCATTCAAATGTGTTTTCCAGGTAGGGGCGCTCTCAGACCTGACCACCAACATTCAGCACAGACACGGGCGGCAGAGGGCAGGGGCGCTCAGGGGCGTCCGTTTAACTCACAATAAAACACTGAGCTGTACGGATGCAAATGGGACCCTGAAAGCCCCGCCCCTGCGCAGTGCCCTTCCCGCCCCCCTCCTCCTCGCTCCGTCCACCACCCCAAGGGCAGGAGGGCGCTGGGTGACAGCGCCCACAGGAAAGTGGTGGACAACAGCCGGAACCAAACACTTTTTTTAAAGTTCCAGGGTTTAGAAGTTTCTGAAACCCACTGAGAGACAGACACTGCTTCCTTTGCTGAAAAGGGCATTCACAGGGCACCTGGCAAAAGCTGGCCACGGAGTCGCGGCACGGCTACCGCCCCGTGGTGGCAGTGCCCCGTTTCCAGGGACACTACACTGTCACTGTAGGAAGCAACACTGAAGTATCTAGAGGCCAAAGGGGCCAATGTCTGCACCCCGGCTCCTGGGTCAGGAGTCGCGTGGGGGGAGCACACAGCTGTGCCGGTGCTGAAACGGGCGCGGAGATGCCGGCCGAGTCCCTGCACCGGCCGGAAGTACTTTAAAGCCCAGAAGACATACCGCTCTGACCGTGGACACGCCCCAGGCAGCCTGTGGGAAACGGGGGGCAGCAGCCGCACCCCCGCAACCAGGCTGACCGGGCTCACCTGCATGTCTGTGCCCCACATGCGCGGGCCTCATGCAAAGGGCCTTTCTACACTGAAGGGGGCCGTCCTGTCTGCAGGAACTGTGTCCCAGCAGCTCAAGAGCGAGACCCCGCCACCCCAAGGCACATCCACCGGCCTCCTCGGGTGGGGCCCCCGTGCAGCCACCTGCCCCAAAAGGCCCAACCAAAACCACATGTTCAGCCACTGCCCCAAGGGCACGAACAGAAGCAGGCTTAGGAGAGCAAGGACGCCCACAGGAAAGGGGTGGACAACAGCTGGAGCCAGAGCACCGCTCCCCGCACCCTCCACCCACAGGCCCCCAATATCACGGGAGTTCCCCCGCCAGCGTCTTCCGCCCAACAGGGCGACCAGGCAGTGAGAGTCCGTCCTGGAGGCCATCTTCACGTGAGACTGACAAGGCCGGGGGGAGGCTGCAGGTTTCCGGGGGAGCCCAGGACCCGCCCCCCACGCTCACTCACACGCAGTCACACAGGGCTCTGGGTCGCAGGTGCGGGGGGGACACGTGTCCGGAGGCGCCCACGCTGGGCCTCACCTGTCTGTGACTTCGTGGTGGCCACGCAGCACTGGTTCTGAGGTAGCGACTGATGAAGGGGTGGGAACGGGGGCAAAAGCTGCTGTCGTCCAAAATCAGAAACGTCCTTGCTGAGCTCCTCTGCGGGCTCCTCATGACCTCGAGCTTCTCGGGGGTCCTTGCTGGCTGCGGGCTTCAGGACACAGACAGTCAGTGACCGGAATGACACACCAGCAGCCGCACGGAGACCGCGGCCCCCGGCACAGCTCCTTTCGGTCAACGCCCCGCCACCGAGACGAGTTCCCGTGAGAGGCGGGAGGAAGTGGCGCCCGCTCCGGGGACTAGACGGGTCAGCGCCGTGAGCTGAGAACGGTGTCTACATTTTTAAAGGGAAGGAGAAGCAGCAGCAGTGACCCTGTGTGGCAAAACCCTAAGTACTTCCACCTGGCCCTGTGCAGAAGTGCGCCAGCCCAATTTATTAATAAGTTATGACTGAAAGTGCCCTCAATGGGCGGCATCATGCCTGCAGGGTGCCCATCGTGACTGCCCTGAGCGGCACCCCCAATGGCACAACAGAAAAATCACACGCGTCTGTCTCTGCTGAGTCTACAGAGCTCCTCACCCCTGTCCTCGTGCTCAGCCTGCCGAGGCCCCAGCAGCCTGGATCCCACGTCCAGCCTCCGGCCCTGCGGTCATGCCACAGCCACCCACAGCCTTGAGGGGGATGGATGTTAAATCCCATTCAGCCTAACCAGGTCCACTGCGCACACGGGAGGTGCAACAGAGAGTCAAGGTAAGCATCCTCAACAAGTGCCGCTGGGAACTGGACATCCGCACACACAAGAATGGAGATGGACCCTTACATCACACTAGGTACAAAAATTAACTCAAAACGATCAAAGACCTAAAACTACAAAAACTCTTAGAAGAAAACAGTGGGAAGCTTCATGACACTGGATTTGGTGGTGATTTCTTGGACATGACACCAAATGTATAGGCAACAAAAGAATAAATGGGCAAATTAGACTTTTCAAAATTAAAATGTTCTGTGCATCAAAGGACACAATCAATAGAATGAAAAGGCAACCCAAGGAATGGGAGAAAATATTTGCAAATCATATATCTGATAAGAAATTAACCAGAATATATGAAAATTCTACGATTCAACAGCAAAACAAACAATCAGATTAAAAAATCAGTAAATTATGTGAACACTCGTTTCTCCAAAGGCACACGAATGGCCACCCAGCACGTGCAGATGCTCAACCTCACCCGTCACCAAGAAAACCAAGTCAAATCCACAAGGAGCCCGGCCGGGGGCCTAGGGGTTGAGCACAGACCTATGAAGTAGGGGGTCGCAGTTCCATTCCCAGTCAGGGCACATGCCCAGGTTTGCAGGCTCGATCCCCAGTAGGGGGCGTACAGGAGGCAGCCGATCCATGATTCTCTCTTATCGTTGATGTTTCTCTCTCTCTCTCCACCTCCCTTCCTCTCTGAAATCAATAAAAAAATATATATTTTAAAAACTCACAATGAGATAGATAGCACCTCATACCCATTAAAGTGGCTACTTTCGAAAAACAACCACCATAAAATTATCCATTACGCCTCAATTACAACACACACACAGGAAAAACAGGTGCTGGCGAGGGGGTGGACACTGTCGCTGGTCACTGCGGGCGGCCATGTGCAAGGTGCAGCTGCTGTGGGACAGTGGAGGGGCCTCGGAAAGCTAACTACAGACGGCAGGCCGCCCGGCAGTCCCGCGCCTGGGCCGACACCCGGAAGAATGGAAACCAGGGCCTCAAGGAGATACTTGTACGCGAGGTTCAGAGCAGCGTTGCTCACAGGAGCCCAGGGCTGACACCGCAGAGGCACGGCAAAGCCACCTGTGGTCCATCCGCACGGCACATCACTCAGCCCTGAGCAGGAAGGACTTTCTGCTCCTGCTACAACCGATGCCCTTTGGGGGCGTTACGCTGAGTGAAAGAAACAGACTCCAAGGACAAGTCCTGTGGGTCCCACACACACGAGGTCCCTGGAGGAGTCAGACCCACAGAGACAGACAATCCCTGGTGGTGGGCGGGGTGGGGAGGCGGTGGGATGAGTGTTGAAGGGAACAGTGTCCATCTGGGAAGATGAGAAGGTCCTGGAGAGGTTCATGGGGGTTCCACACCGTGAATGTCCTTCATGTCCAGAACTGGACACTTAACACTGGCTAAGATGGTGTATTTTATGCTGTGTGTGTTTTCATTGCCTGGGGTCACGGTCCAGGCGGCGGCTGACCCTGCGGGCTCTAGCTGGCCCCTGGCGCACCCCTCTACCCCTCTATCAAGGATGCTCTCCCACCTGATCCAAGTGCTGCTCCTTCCACAGCCTCCACCCTCCACCGTGGCACAGGGAGCACTGTTTCAATGTAACTCCTTCGCCCTGCAAAATGCTGACAGGTTTGTCTAACAGTCACTGAACACTGGCATCACATTCTGCTCCCTGATGTCCCCTCAAATCAGCAGCTTGAGGACAAATGAAGGCATGGTCTTAGAGAAAACAAACCCTGAGGGGAAACGGCCACACAGGCTACTGAGGGACAAACCTGATCTTTAAGATGTTATTTTGAAAATCTAAAAAATAACAAAAAAAAAGCAAGATTCTCGATTTTGTTAGGGCTCTATTATGTGTAAAAGCAAAAACATGAGCCAAGAACTGCCTCCCACAGAGGCTGCCTTGATGGGTCCTGGGCACCCCGCCCAAGCCTGAGCCCCTCCCCCACAGGGTACAGCTGCCGCACTCCCAGAGGCACCTGCGTCACACCTGCCGCCCACCCGCACCAGGCTGGCCCAGACCCCACCCGGCACCCCAACTGGCACAGGGTCCAGTCCTCGCCACCCGCCCATGTCCCGGCGGCCACCTTCCGCGGCGGGGGTGAGCCCTCACAGCACAGACCACGGCTCCTTCCAGACAAGTGGGCGTGACCGCACAGGATGGGCAGTGTCTGTGCTGAGGATGGCGGGGAGCTCCACGAACTGGCTGCACCTTTTCTCAGAACCTGGGGAATTCCGGGGGCACACGTGGGAGGAGGGGATGTGGTGACACAGATAGAAGGAGAAAGCTAAGGGGCCACTGTGCTGACGCCCCTGCAGTGTGTGCAACTCAGGCAGAGAAATGGGGCTGCAATGCGGGCCAAGGTAACAAGGACCTCAATGCAGGACTAAAGGCTCCCTTCTAGAAACTTCCACTTTCTTTGCCCAAGCAGTGGAGGTACCTGTCATGCTATTTATTGCTTTTTGATGGGACCAACACTGGGGGGGGTGGGGGAAGGGGGGAGGGGGGGAGGGCAAACCAACTGCACTGCCAGGGGACAGCAGAAGTGTGGCCTGCAAACGCCTGCATTTTACACTCTTACAAAGATACATTTTTTGCAACATTCATTTTATCATTGAAATGACTTGTCTTAAAACACAATTTCCAAGCCCTGGCCAGGTAGCTCGGTTGGTTAGACTGTCATCCCCATATACCAGTGATGGCGAACCTTTTGAGCTCGGCGTGTCAGCATTTTGAAAAACCCTAACTTAACTCTGGTGCCGTGTCACATATAGAAATTTTTTGATATTTGCAACCATAGTAAGACAAAGATTTATATTTTTGATATTTACTTTATATATTTAAATGCCATTTAACAAAGAAAAATCAACCAAAAAAAGGAGTTCGCGTGTCACCTCTGACACGCGTGTCACAGGTTCGCCATCACTGCCATATACCAAGGTTGTGGGTTTGAACTCTGGCCAGTGCACATATAAGAATCAACCAATGCCTGGCTGGCGTGGCCCAGTGGTTGAGCGTCGACCTATGCCCAGGTTGCAGGCGTGTAGGAGGCAGCCAATCGATGATTCTCTCTCATCACTGATGTTTCTCTTTCTCTCTCTCCCTTCCTCTCTAAAATCAATAAAATATCTTACCTAATAGACAAACATGTAAATTGACCGTCCCTCCGCTACGCTCACCAGCCAATCAGGAGCATATGCAAATTAACCCAAAGATGGCGGTTAATTTGCATACACAGGGGCGAAGCGGAGGAGCAAAGACTGAAGGCTCTGTCCGGAGCCGTGAAGACTGAAGGCTCCGGCTGGAGCGAAGGCCTGGGTCCCGGGTGCCAGACGAAAACCGGTGCCGGCAGCCAGGGGAAGGGAAGGCCTATTGCACGAATCTCTTTGTGCAACGGGCCTCTAGTCCTATATAATAAAAGCATAATATGCTAAGTGTCCAGTAGTCCGTTCAACCAATCAAAGCGTAATATGCTAATGATATGCTAAGGCCGCTCAACTACTCGCTATGATGTGCACTGACCACCAAGGGGCAGACACTCTGACTGGTACATTAGCTTGCTGCTGAGGTCCGGCTGATCAGGACTAAGCGAGATGGGCCAGACATGCCCTGGAGCCCTCCCGCAGTCCCTCCCTGGCTGGCCAACCTTCCGCGTCCCTCCCTGGCCCCGATCGTGCACCAGTGGGGTCCCTCGGCCTGGCCTGCGCCCTCTTGCAATCCAGGACCCCTCAGGGGATGTTGGAAAGCCGGTTTCAGCCCAATCCCGCAGGCCAGGCGAGGGACCCCACTGGTGCACAAATTTGTGCACCGGGCCTCTAATATATACATATATATTAAATCAAGAAGGATCAACCAATGCCCATCTGGTATGGCTCAGCTGGTTCAGCGTCATTCCATGCACCAAGAGGTCACTGGTTCAATATCCGATCAGGGCACATGCCTAGCTTGCAAGCTCGATCCCCAATAGGGGGCACGCAGGTGGCAGCCAATCAATGTTTCTCTCTCATCAATGTTTCTTTCTATCGTCCTTTCCCACTCTCTCTAAAAATAAATAAATAAAAAATATACATACACACATTATACTAATATATAATCAACAAGTACATAAATAAGCAGAACAACAAATTGATGTTTCTCTCTCTCTCTAAAAATCAATAATTTTTTTTAAAAAACTCACAATTTTCAATAAAGCTCAGACTCCAAAGAAAACCGAACAAGTCAGAACTGGGTTTGGGGAGCAGGCCATCCTGAGGGCAGCAGAGGCCAATTGTAAAGCAAGAGGCACCACATCCAAGGGGCCTTCGGTCCTCGCCATCCTGGCCGGGCATTTCCTCCTCCCCCCACAGGGACCCCAAGGAGCAGTTTCCAGGCTGTGGAGCGGTGGGCGTGGCCTTCAGGAAAACAGTTTCCAAGCCTCAAACCCTTCCATGCTCTTTTTCTACAACTGACCAGCTGGAGAATGTTCAGGAATTTCCAACAAAATGATGTGTTGCAGCCAACTGCATACTAATAATCATAATAACTCAATTCAAACAAAGCTAACACTTAATAAGCACATGGTCAGAGAAACTCGATATTAAATTTCAAATTGCTTTCTTTCCCCTAGAGCAGCGGTTCTCAACCTGTGGGTCGCAACCCCTTTGGGGGTCGAACAACCCTTTCACAGGGGTCGCCTAAGACCATCGGAAAACACATATATAATTACATATTGTTTTTGTGATTCATCACTGTGCTTTAATTATGTTCAATATGTAACAATGAAATTGGGGGTCACCACAACATGAGGAATTGTATTAAAGGGTTGCGGCATTAGGAAGGTTGAGAACCACTGCCCTAGAGGAACCTGATGAGGTGACAAAAGATCCTCAAGAATAAAAATGTGGTAGAATAAACACCTGGAAGAGGGAATGGAATAAAAGTCTACTTTCGAGGAGATTAAATAAGTGATGTAAAACTTCTCACAAGCATTTTGAAATTGATAATGGTGGACCAAAAAAAAAAAGTAGGCACAAAAAATGAACTTCATCTAAACCTCACACCTAATACAAAAATTAACTCGAAATGAATCCTATATTTAAAGTTCACATGAAAGTAAAAAACTCCTAAGAACCAGAGAAATCTGGGGACCTAGGGCTTGTGAGGTCTTGGATGTGACACCGAACGCGTCAGCCATGAGAGGAGGAGCTTCCCCCTTTGCTGGCTTGACCTCGTCAACAGGAAGAGCTTCCCGCGAGACACTGAGAGCATGAGGACACGCAAGGCCAGGGGGTCGGCAGACGCAGACCCAGCACCGGCTCCTGTCCGCAGCCTCCCGCTCACAAGACACGCGGTAAACCCAGGAACGGGCGTGAAGGACACACCATGGCCACCAGCGTGTGCAGAATTAAACCACAATGAAGTCTCACAGCCAAAATTAAAACGGCGGCAACCCCAGCGCTGGCGAGGAACTGGGCTGCTCAGCCCATGCTGGGGGTGTAACATGCCATGGCTTGTCTGGAAGGTGGCTTGGCAATTGCTTATAAAACTAAATCTCCAATTACCACATGATCCTGCAATTGTGCTCCTGGATTAACACAGAGAAACGAAAACATAGGTCCAGACAAGAATGTGTGCAAGCCTTGGCTGGGCGGCTCAGTGGGTTGGAGCATCGCCTCGCGCACCAAAAGGTTGCGGGTTCAATCCTCAGTCGAGGTGCGTAGGGGCGGCAACTGATAGATGTTTCTCTCTCTCTTTTTCCCCTTCCACTCTAAAAATCAATGGAAAAAATATCCTCAAGTGAGCATTAACAAAAAAATAAATAAAAAGAGTAATACAAAATATAGCTAAGAACACTATGAAAAAAGTAGCGGTGAAAATTAAAAATATCAATATATGAAATGACCAGCAAAAATGTCAAAACTGGAACCCTGTGAGCTGCCATGCGAGAAGACAGAAGACCCATGTCCACGGACAGAGCAGCGCACGGAGCATGTTCCTGGCGCTGAGGAGACACGCAGCCAGGCCCTCAGGCCCCACCGGGAGGCGGCCCAGAGGGAAGCACAGGGCCCTGCGGACGACGGATGGGCAGCAGCGTGCTCCCCAGCAATGCCCGTGCGAGAAACCCCAGGGGACCTGACCACGAGCCTGAATCCACAGGAGGGGAGACGCGCAGCCCTGCGGGCCCTCAGAGTGCAGGTGGCGTGCGGGCTCGCAGACGTGGGAACAGCAGCAAAGGCAACTGGCTCGGCGTGAATCGGGAACGTGCCGCCTATTCTCGGCACCAAGCCCTCAGCTGCTGGCTGGGTGCAAGGGCAGAGACCTGGACGTGTCTTCAGTGCGGTCCCCCGTCCCTCCGTCTGAGACACTGTGGCTCTGGCCCACCCACTTCCTGTCTACTCACTGCCCGGGGAGACGGCGTAGGCTCAGGGCTGGAAGAAGTCCCCAGCCCGAGCAGGAGTGGAGTCCGAGATGCGTTTACTCGCGGGCCCCAGGCACCGCCCAGAGAGCCGGCTGAGGGCCCGCTGCGCCGCGGCCCCTCCAACTGCGAGCAGCATCTCCTGACCTCCCACCCCCAGGCGGCCACCCACTGCTGCCCTGCTCCTTCCTGCACTGACGCCCACCTGCCAGGGCACAAACAAAAAAGACAAAGGACGCTGCCCCTGCCCCGCCCCGCCGGGCGCATTACCAGGCCCAGGACGGACTTCGGCATGGTCTTCCGAGCCCTATGAACCTTGACATCTGCGCCCAGAGCCGCGGGCTTCTTGTCCTCTGAGTCTTTGCTCCCTTCCCCAGGCCTGGCTGGCGCGGCGGCTGGCGTCTGAGAGAGCACACTGGGAGTCCGCCCTTTGCCAGCCGCTCCTGGGAGAGTCTTCGCAGCATGGCCGGGGAGAGAGGGTGCCAAGGTGCTGGGGACCCGCAGGGCCGGCTCCTGCAGGGCTGGTTTGCTCAGGAAGTACCCGTTGCTCCCGATGACAGCCGTCTGTGTGAGGTCGTCAGCCGGGTCGTGGTTCTGCTTCCCCACGTCCGCGTCTCTTTCTGAAACCCCGTTCTCCGCTATCCGGGTCAGTTTATTGGGACCTTCCTGGGGGCTGGCTTTTGCATTGTCCTGAGTGTGCTCAGCTGGGGTGACATGCCTGCCGCTATCACTCCTTTCACAGGACCCGTTGGTGGCCCCGTCTGCAGCCACGTAGGCATCTCCTCCCGGCTTCTCGGGGGAGCCTTCATCGGCAGCCATAGAGAGCTCTGCAACAGAGGGGGGAGTCGGATGCTACAAACATCAGTGACCCATTTCCATAACAGGCAAATGGCTTGAACAGGCATTTCTCCAAAGAAGATACACAAGTGGCTAACAAGCACATGAAAAGACGCTCAAGATCATCAGGGAAATACAGATGAGAACCACCAGGGTGGTGCTGCCAAAGAAGGTAAGGCCACGGCTGCAGGGGGCGGAGGACGAAGCCCTACAAGGCTGGAGGCATGCACCGTGGTTGGCTGCTGCGGACATGTCTGGCGGCTCCCGGCCTCAGCTCAGGGCCCGGTGTGAGGGGAGTCCCTGGCCTCACTCACCACTGGATTTAGAAAAGGCCTGAGGGGAGCCAGGGAGGGCGTGCTTCCCCAGCCTCGTTTTATCTTGTCCGAGACGCAGACAGCGTCAGCGTGTGGCTGCGAGAACCGCCTGCACCCAGCACTGTTCAGGTGGCTGTTCTGGGGGGACCTGAAGGGCTGCTTTTCACTCCTCGATGAGGCTTTCTTTCCCTAGACCTTGCGTGTGCCTGCGTGCCGGGAGGGGCGAGAGGAGAAGCCGGACGGGGCGGGCCCCCCTTACCTTCCTCTCCCAGCAGCTCGGTCTTCACGCAGCAGTCCTGCCTGGTCTCCCCCTTGGCCGGAACTGCCTGCTAAAGGGAAACAGCTGTCAGACTGGAACCTGCGAGGCAGACCAGCCATTCGCCACCATCACTTCTCTGAACAGAGTCCTGAACCCAAACCATGTCCCAGGTGACAGTCACTGTGGTGGCTGGACAGCGCGGGCCCTGCAGGAGGAGGGTCAGGACAGGTGAGGGCGCACGGCCCGGGCTATGGAGCCACTGTAACAAGCAGCGTGCTCGCACCAGGATTTCAGAGTGTGTTCTGCTGTGACAGGGACCCACCGAGTTTCAAATGTCCAACAACCTACGTTACAGAGCCGGTAAGTGAGGTCGCCCTGAGTCACCCAGGGCTGGCCCATGCGGCGGCCTCCTGGGATGGCCGGGAAGGTCAGCCTCTGGTGAGACATGAGCATGACCCGGAAGGCTCTGTCCGGGCCCTCCAGCCACCGCAGTGGCCACTGCAAGGCCACGAACGAGAAGGCAGTGCCATGTGCCTCTGGGGGCCAGATGATGCAGACCCCAGGTTCCCACTGAGGGCTCCAGAACCCAAGGCATGACCCACGGGCGTGACACGTGTGTAACTGACTCCTCACTGGGCGGCCACGTCCAGCAGCACACAGGAGGCAGCGAGACGTGTGGTTCCAGCCACAGCAGATGCCGAGTTCCGCGCTGCCCCTTGCTCCTCTCTGCTTTAGACGCCGCCACCCAAGACCTGGGCCGGAGCTGGCCTCGTCCCTGGAGAAGCGCTGCCCACGCCGAGTGGGGGCTCACACGCGGACGCATCTCCCGGCCAGGACACTCCTGCGATGGAGAGCGCTCTGCGACCACCCCCTAATGGTAAGCTATTCCCAACGCAGCAGTTCACTAGCTCATTGTCAAGGGGTTGGGAGAGAATGAACCCTTTCAACAGCTGGTAGATTTCCTTTTTCCTCTTTTGTCCTTTTGTTTCTTGCCTTGGCAGAAAAAGGAGTTAGTTCCTAAATTTGGAAAACACAATTAACATACAGTTGCTCCATAATTTACATTCAAGGGAACAAACTCTCTGCTCATCTGCTCCTTAACCCTCCCCTGGCCTGTCTGCAAAGGAGAAAGCCAGCGCCGACCTCCTGCCCTCGCCTGGACAGGTCTCTCCGCCCCGTTTTCCAAAGACTGACGGCCAGACCAGCACAGAGCCCATGCCCACGGCCCGCCAACAGCCCCGCTGACGCCGCTCCAGAGAGGAGTATCCCTGGACGGGCCACTGCACCTGCCTGGCCCGGAACTGTGGCCAGTGTCCGCCCCTTAGAGTCGGAGGCTGGGCACTGACATCAGCGCAGCCACACAGTGAGGAGCCCAGACCACAGGAGAAGCTGCGGGGGACGTCCGGTCAGCGGCCACAGAACCAGCCTCAACCACCAGAGGTGCGCATGTGTGAGCCTGCAGGTGCCCCGGCCCAGTGCTCGGCTCACAGGCCAGGAAAGCCATCCCCTCTGCCCTGGGACGTGCTGGCCCCCGGGGCACAGTCGACCAGCACTATGGCCGCAGATGGCCACGCCAGACAACGGCCACAGCGCCCTTCCTGCCCGTGCCCAGGTGGGCAGCTGAGTGAGGACCTACCCTGCCAGCACCCCGTCCCCTGACCAGAACCTGGGATGTGCCAGGTGCCTCGGAACCGGGAAAGCATGGCCCCGCCCCCTCGGCAAGAAGCTGTGCTATTGGTCGCCTCGTCTGCAGAGCACAGAAACTAGCCCGGGCTGGGCCGGGGTTGGTGTCAGCTAGAGCAGGCGTCGGTCCCGAGGGCTGTGCGAACAGGCTGGGCTCACCGTGGACTTGGAGTCTGGCTGTCCTCCAAGTGGAGACAGTCACACACATCTCTTCCCACCACAAATAAGCCCACTTCCTAGTTCACACCGGTCTCCTCTGGGTTTGGAGAGGACGACAAATCAAGCTTGGTGACACCTGCCCTCTCCGGAGACCTTCTGCCTGGCACTCACGCTGCCGGCTTTTTCTCCTCTTGTAAAAACTCCTTCCCACAGTAACAAAGTTGACTGGAAAAGATCATTTAATGACAAGCAGCCATTAGAAATGTCGAGGCACAGAAATACTTCATGATGATGTCAACAGAAGGCGCTTCCCTGTAATGCTCTGGCACCTGAGCAATCAATTCGGCCTGGTGTTTTTCACAATTCTCACTTTATGCCAGTTCCAAATTCTTCGAGTTCTGCCAGCCTTCTCATTTAGCTCTGCCTATTTTGCATTTCAATAGAATCAGCAATTTCCTGTAAACTTTTAGTGAACGTGCTCCATGTATGTGTCATGGGAAGAGAAGGATGTTAAAGCTCCCATATTCAGGAGGAAGGAACAAACCCACCAGAGCCCAGGAGGCAGAGAGGCGGTCCGAGTGGAGAGGACGGCTGCTGGGCGGCGCCGGCCCATCACAAGCACCACAGGAGCGGCGCCTCACCCACTGGCTGCCATCAAACGCTGGGCCACCCCAGTGAGGGGTCATCCCAGTGTGTGGCCACCCCAGTGTGGGGCCACCCCAGTGTGGGGTCATCCCAGTGTGGGGCCACCCCAGTGTGTGGCCACCCCAGTGTGGGGCCACCCCAGTGTGGGGTCACCGCAGTGTGTGGCCACCCCAGTGTGGGGTCACCCCAGTGTGTGGCCACCCCAGTGTGGGGTCACCCCAGTGTGTGGCCACCCCAGTGTGGGGCCACCCCAGTGTGGGGCGGCTGTGCAAACGGAAACCCTCGTGCGTGGCTGGTGGGAACGCAAAAGATCCGGCTGTTGTGGGACAGTCTGGCAGTTTCTCAGAAAGTTTTAAAAAAGTTACCAAATGACCCAGCAATTCCACCCCTGGGCAGGCACTTGGACAGATACTTACACACAAATGTCCACAGCAGCATCACGCAAAGGAGGCAGAAGATGAAAACACGCGTGTCCCTCAGCAGAGGAAGAGAAAGAAAATGTGGTACACACAGACGGGGGAACAGGACTCAGCCAGAAAAAGGCATGGACTTCTGGCAAAGGCTACAACATGGATGGACCTTGAAACATCATGCTAAGTGAGAGAAGCAACAGGAAACGACAAAACCTGTAAAGTTCTACTTACACAGGACGGACGGATAAACAGTAGGTAGACGGCAGGGGGGGAAGTTACTGCTCTACGGGTACAGAGTGTCTGGGGGGTGAAATGTTTTAGAAACAGACAGTGATGATGGTTGTGCAACATTGTGAAATGCTTAATGCCACCAGACAGAACTTAAAAATGGTTAAAATGATGAAAATGTACGTGTAAGTACATTTTATCACAATAAAGGAAGGGAGGGGATTGAGAGGGGCCCACCCAGCCATTCAGATATTCAGATGCAGTCAGGTCCTTCCTTAAGGAAACCAGTGCCGTCAGGAAGGGCCACTTCACAAGAGAGAAGTGATGCCTATGGAACAATACAATAGAAAATGGCATTTGCACCGTAGAAAGGGCACACGGCATAATACTGCTAACAGCACGGCAGATAAATATACTTGTGAAAATACATATTACTTTCCCGGTGGTGGTGGCTATGCTGTGTTCGGTAAGAGTATCTTTGCAGGAAACACACTGACATTATTTAGGAGGCAACCTAATCTCAAATGGGTCATAAAAACCTTTCATGACACTTGCAACTTTTCTATTAAGTTTGACCGTATTTCAAAAGAAAAACAATTCTATGGACAGAAAAACAATGACTTGTATACAGAACGATCCTATGTATTTCTGGAAGGCCGTCCCCCAGACTCACCCCCATAGAAGCTGTGGGCAGAGCTGGAAAGGGTGAGAGAAGGCAGGGTAGATCCTGCCTAAACAGGATTTGGTTTTCAAAAGAAAAATTCATTTATTACTCTATAGTTTTTAAATTTAAGTAAGGGGAATTGGGAAAAACTAAAAGATAAAAATTACTCATAAGCCAACTACTATAACATCCTGTATAATAAAAGCCTAATATGCAAATCAACCAAACAGCGGAATGACCGTTGGTGGGGGGTAGGGCCAGCAGGGAGCGGGCCTCAGCCATCAGTCAGACACCCCCCGAGGGCTCCTGGTGTGAGAGAGGGCGCAGGCTGGGCTGAGGGACCCCTGGAATTTTCGTGCACCGGGCCTCTCGTTTGTGTGTAGCCATCCACACATACTCCTGTGACTGACAGACGCGCGAACAGGAAGCCACCCAGGCTGTTAGTGCCCATCTGCACCCGTCTCCGATCAGAGACCACGGTGGGGCACTCCCGTCCACGGTGAGCTACCCGTCACACACAGGCTCCACCGTGTGGCTGGTACAATAAACAGGTTTAATGTTATTCAACTCTAGAAGGAAGAGACAGTACAAATCAATTAAAAAAAAGACAACCACAAAAAGATGGACAAAGGAACTGAACAGGCATTCCCAAATGGCCAGCAGGCATACTCCACCCCCCAGTAATTACGGGTTGGCACAAAGAAACAGCACTTCCCCACTCGTTCTGTGAGCACAGTTCACACAGGAAACAGAGCAAGTCAAAGACATACAACAAAACTACAGAACCCAAGGCTGGTTTACCGTCTGAAAACCAATGTAACAAATGTTAACAGAATATGGGACAAAATCACAATGACCACTTCAATAGATGCAGAAAAAGCGTCTGGTAAATTCTCTCATGATTAAAAAAACTCTCACCCTGATAAAGCGCATCTCTGAGAAATGCTCAATGCTCTTCCTGTAAGACTGGGTCCCAGTCAAGCAGGTCCCACTTGCTGCTTCTGCTTAATGCTGGTCCACACACTGGGGGCTCCAGCCAATGCCATGGGGAAAGAGGTGTCGGTATAAATAAGAAAAAATGAACATCACCCACAATCCCACCACCTCGAGTAAGCACCTCGCATTCGGTTACAGCGCACACTGGTTTGCCATCTATCCTTTCACCAGCCTGGTACTGAAGACACCTACTCTTCCCAGTGCTGTCACCACGGCGGCAGGGCCACGCACGCCCTCGTCAGGCGTCCCCTCGCCGCCCCCACGCCTGCGCCTCTTCTCCACTCCACCCCACCTTCTTATTTTAGTTGTTTCGTCCCTAAAGTCCCACCTCCAGCTGCTCCTCTCAGTCTAACATCCATTCTGCAGTTAATTCTCCGTCTACAGCTGTGATCTCACCAGCGTCTCCTTAAAACATGGGGTCCCTGTGACCCTGAACTCGGGCTCACACTCCGAGGCACAGCACGGAGGGCGCTGCGCGGGGGAGGCCAGGGTGGGCAGACAGTGCCCACTGACCTCATCTAGCCCAAACCCACACTCCCACCAGCGAAGAATCGTTTTTGTACATTTTTTAACTGACAGAAATAAAAAAGAAGAGGCATTTCAGACAATTGGAGGCCTACACACCCGGCCATTTACAGAAGCCTGCTGACCCTACCCTGACACGCCCATGCTCTGGCCTGTCAAGCACCCGGATGAGTCCACCGCCTCATGCGGGCCTCCCTTGAGCAATGCCCTGGAGCCTCGGCCACAGCATGTCTTCCTTCTGCTTTCATCCGCGAAGATCCACCTCTTCCGCAAAGCCCGCCGGCCCGTGGCTTCTCCAGCTCCCACCTGCTGCGCCTGCCCCACCTGCCTCCTCCTCACGGGGATGCCCTACAGAACGGGGACTGCCCTTGTCCCTGAGGACGACAATGAACTGTAAAGCGCAGGCCTCTGGCATCCAGATGCCTCCTGCACTCAGATCACACAGGCGGCTGCCCAGCAAGGCCCCCAGCTGAGCTGGACAGCAAGACAGAGAGAACAGAAGAGAAGCCCAGCTGAGTCAGGGCGCTTCCGGGTGTCTGCCCAGCAGGGGCCTGGGTGAGGCTGCAGCGGGGGGAGAGCTGCCGGGCCTTTCACGTCTCTCATCCTAATGGCCCTTGATAGAGGCCGGCAGGTCCAATCCTGGTTCATTTCCTGGAGCTCCTGGAACCTGCTCCTTGCAGCTCCGCCTGAGGAGGACAGAGGCTCCCCCGGCTCACCACTGACACGGGCTGCGGCTGTGGCGTCGCTGTCGTCCCTCAGGACTCAGACGCTCTCCTCGCGGCCCCTCCCTCTTCACCCACCTCCCCGAGCCCTGAGCCAGAGACACTGGGCTCCAGGCTGTTCCAGGGCAAGGTCGTTCCGCTCCAGACCCACAGGCTCCTGAGGACAACGGGGTCAGGGGAGGACCCACAAACTCCCAGGCGCTCGCTCTCCGCACGCTGGGGCTGAGCAAATACTAAGTCACCACAAAGACAAGCTCTGTTCCATGTGGGGAGTGTTACCAGATTCCTAGTGATTTTGTCATTTCTAGCCTCCATCGATACATACCTCACACAATTACCAACATGAGGAACAGCCTGAAAGTGTCTGGATGTGAGAAAGAAGTTGTGAAACACTGGCCGTGGCGGGGCGACTCCCTGAGGACGGGCCCTGCGCCCCGCCCCGCGGAGCAGCTGCCCGCCCAGCTCCCCTGCGAGCCGACTGCTGCCCAGGCTCCGGGAGGCCACAGGACAAGTCCAGGCGCACGGCCCACACAGCAGGGGGTGACCTGACCTCAGGACAGTCCCTGCACATCCTCAGGGCCACGGCTAGCACCAGGCCCCTCCCCCTCCCATGATGGCGCAGCTTCCACAGCCGTCTCTCCTGCGGGCACCTTCCCTTCTGAAGGCGGGAGGTCAGTTATACACCAAGAAAAGGGAGAAGCCTGCTCCTTTTCTCAGATCGAAGAGGAACGTGAGCAGCAATCCCGTGAACATAAAGGCAGCCGCAGAGAGGGGCGGAGCCTGTGAGCACACGAGGGCCGGTGGACAGCACATCCGTACAGGTACCTACAGGTGCTCCACAAACGGCTGCTGGGAGGAGCCCCTATCCTCCGAGGTCTTCCTCTCCGTGAGGCCGCCCGGACTTGAGAAGACGGCCCTTTGTTAAGCACTTTGCTTAACAGCAGATCACCTTAAAGTGGCAAAGGTGGTTCTTGCAACACCGCCAACACCGCCCCGGTTGCTAGGAGAGCTGCACCTGCCATCGGCTGTGGCTCACAAGAGCAACGGCGCCATCTGGTGGCCACCAGACTAGACCAAGCGGAGAAAACCCAGGCAATGTGTTCCCTTCTCCCTCATCAACTGAAGACCACGCTCCTAATCACACTGGAGACTTTTTTAAAATATATTTTTATTGATTTCAGAGAGGAAGAGAGAGGGAGAGAGAGACAAAAACATCAATGATGAGAGAAGCATTGATCGGCTGCCTCCTGCACGCC
>NW_005872496.1:0-7309 GCF_000147115.1 Myotis lucifugus
ACAGACCCTCCCCTGCCTTCCCACTGAGGTTCCATGGTCTCTTCATGCTTCTATGTCTCTGGGTCTATTTTTGTTCATCAGTTTATTTGGTCCATTAGCAAGGTAAACTGGTTCAGCCATTATGGAAACTAGTATAGAGTTTCCACCTAAAAATTAATAATGGAACTCCTATTTGACACAGTGATTCCACTTTCCAGCCCGAGACCAAGTCCAGGCTGGGCCATCTGGTCTACACCCTTCCCCATCTCTCTCAGACCGCTGCCCCAGACCAATTCCAGGCCAGGATATCTTGTCGACCCCCACCCCCGGCTCTCTCTCTCGGACCCCTGACCAAGACCAAGTCCGTGCCTGGACATCTGGTCCACCGCAGCCACTATGCAACCATCTCTGGCGGCAGCCCGTTTTGAGGAGTGCTGGTTGACTGCGGTTTCCGGGGCTGTGTAGAGGGGGGGGAATGGGGAGGGATCCGGCCCTCTGCCCCCCTGGGAAAGGGGCCGCATCCTCCCCCATCCACCCCCGTTTCCCCGTTCTAGCCCGAGGTCCGAAGGCCCCAGCGGGGTTCGGGGAGAGGACGTGCAGCGGGTCTGCTGCGCCCTCAGCAGCGCTGGGCCTCTGGGGCTCCTGGGGAGCGGGCTGAAGTCTGTCCCAGATACATGTTTTCCTCCTGACCCTTCTCTCAGGAGGAGCCTCCTCCATCTCATCGCTGTGGTCAGACCCCGCCCTTCGCCTTCTGCAGCCTTTCCTGTGCCTCCAGGGCGGTTTCCATTTCCATCTCGGCCTCCTGCGTCTGAGTGACCCCTGCGCCCGAGTCCGTTTCCAAAACTTCGGATGAGCCCTTGGGAGGCGTTTATGATTCCTGCTCGGCTCTTGGACAGAACCATGTCCTTTGGGTTTCACACTGCGCCGCCCACAGCGGCTCCCACAGGACACTCTCCAGGGACCCCCAGGGGACAGTGTGCGGCCTCCAGTCCATGCCATACTGCGCCCCTAGCGCTTCCAGTAGCTCTGGGGACCCCAGGGACCGACCGCAGACAACATGCTCCTGCAGCAGCCAGGTCCCCTGGGGGAAACCCACCCAAACACGGTGCCAACATCTCCAAACGCCCTCTGTGCTGAGCACAGACGCTGCCCCATCACTGCACTCACACACCTTCCACAGCGCGTGCGGCCTCGAGGCGACGTTCTCACAGGGTTTCTGTTCTGCTCTTTCTTCTCCATGGAGGCCCCGCGTCTGAACCCACCAGCGCTGCCCTCTGGGAGCAGTGCGACCCGGGTCATGTGATCCGCAGTCACCATGTCCTCGCAAACCTCAAAGCCTCCAAAGCACTGAGACTCCTGAGGCGCCGCCTCCTCTCCCTCACCGCCAGGCAGGCGTCCAGCAGCAGGCCAGAGGGGGAGGGCGCAGGGGTCCAGGCCACAATGTCCCCGGGGTCCAAGAACACCAGCTGCTGTTGCACCAGCTGGCGCAGCCACAAGCATGCGCCTGGGGATCTGGGCACTGGGGGCTGGAGCTTTTCCTGCAGCTCCGCCTCCTCTTTTTTTAAAAAAATATATTTTATTGATTTTTTTTACAGAGAGGAAGGGAGAAGGATAGAGAGCTAGAAACATTTGTCAGCCGCCTCCTGCACATTCCCTACTGGGGATTTGCCCGCAATCAAGGCACATGCCCTTGACCAAAATCGAACCTGGGACACATCAGTCTTCAGGCCAAAGCTCTATCCACTGAGAGAAACCCATTACGGCAGCTCTGCCTCCTCTTGCTCAGTCCCTTTCTGTGCTGCTGCCAACTGGGTCTGACAGTCCCTGGAGGGAGAACTGAGGTCTCTTGAAGTGCTTCGTCCTGCTCTGACCCATAGCAACGTGAAGACTGAGAGTGGACAACAGCTGAGAGGCTCTGGCGGCTGCCCAGCTGGTAGCAGGGCCTTGGGGAGGCCTTGGTTCATGGGGCAACTCACCTGGGCCTGACACTGCAGAAGCCACAGGGAAAGCAGTGCGCAGGTGCTAGGGAGGAGGCCATAGTTTTCTCTGTAGAAGTTATTGGGAGATTAAAACCACACAAGTCACTGGAGGCAGAATTCCTCCCTCTCCCCCACCACCTCGCCAAAATAAAAGCCCTGCACCCTCTCCTTTCCAGTCTCCATCCAAGCAGGTCTGACTTGCTGAGTGATCTTTCCTGTGCTTCTCAGGGGTTTCAATCAGGAGCATAATAACCATCCCACATCCCCTTGGTGTGTGTGTGTCATGAACATCTGTACCAGCTGCTGTGCCTCTGCTTCTGCATGGTGCCCACTCCTCTGGGTGCTGTGAGCATGAGGACAAGACCAGGACTGTCACCCTGTGGGTCCTTCTTCTTCAGCTTTGGGTTCACACACATGTGGGGCCCACGGTTCAGCATTCAGGGGAGCTGCACTGTTGAATCATTAGAGCCTCTTGTTAGATTCAGGTGACGTGGGTCAGAAGATTTGATGATAAAACTCATTATGGCCCAAGTGTGTATGAAAGAGACTCTCTGCCTTTTGTTCACAGGAGAAAGTTGTCTCTCTTCACAACAGACTTTCTCACTCAGAGACTCAGACGTCAGGGAAGAATCAGGATCCAGAGGTTCCCTGAGGGAAACTGTGACATGAAGAGGAAACCACACAGGAACCAGCCCAGACCTCCAACTGCACCTGCTGCTGGGATGGTCCTTGTGTTCAGGGACACTGAGTGCCCCTGAGAGTCAGACATCTTACTGCAGGGAAGTTAGTGTCTGGGCTCACACTGACCTGCCCTCACTGTGTCTCTTGCACAGTAATACATGGCTGTGTCCTCGGTGGTCACGGAGCTCAGGTGCAGGGAGAACTGGTTCTTGGACGTGTCTCTGGAGATGCAGGTTGGGCTCTTGAGGGAGGGGCTGTAGTCAGAGTCTCCATTATAGTGTATGTACCCAATCCACTCCAGCCCTTTTCCTGGTGGCTGGCGGATCCAGCTCCAATAGTAATTACTGGTGATGGAATAACCAGAGACAGAGCAGGTGAGGGAGAGGGTCTGTGAGGGCTTCACCAGTCCTGGGCCTGACTCCTGCAGCTGCACCTGGGACAGGACACCTGGGACAGAGAGAACACAGTGAGTCCTGGGCTCAGATGCAGGATCCCCATCTCCTCACGTCTAAGCCCTGATTCACTCACATCTGGGAACTGACAGCAGGAAGAGGAAGAGCCACATGGGAGTCATGTCTTGCAGGTGAGGTTCTCGTCCCCCAGAAAGTATTCTCCAGGGTGAGGAGGCCCTGCATTTAAGTGGATGCCAACTGTGTGTGTGTGTGGTGGCCATGTGGGCATTTGCATAAGGGGGTTGTCTGCACATACAAAGGGCAAGGAGTGAGAAAGGTCCAAGTGTCTGAGGCTTCTCCTAGAAGGAGGTGCTGACTGTCCCTCAGAGAACCAGGCCCTCCCTGGGGTCCTGGTCACCGTGCCCAGGGACCTCTCCTTCCATACCAGGGGCTGTGCTGCAGGAGATGGTCAGGGAGTAGGATGTGGGCACAATCAGTGACTCTTTAGGGATAAACTCAATGAGGCTCTGCTCCCATGGATATAGATATAGATGACATAGATATAGATTATACATATGATATAGATATAAATATAGATATAGATATATGTACAGATAGACATAGATACAGGTATTTTTAAAATGTATATATATTTTTGATATATATAGAGAGAGAGAGAGAAAGGGAGAGGGATAGAGAGAAACATACTTTAAAGAGCATCATCGATCGGCTGCCTACATCATGGCCCCCTCTGGGGATGGAGACTGCAATCTCACTCATGTGTCCTCACCAGGAATCAAACCGGTGACTTCTTGGGTCCAGGGTCAAAGTTCAACAGCTGAGCCACGTGAGCCAGCCTGGATCTTCTTGTCTTTATTCTCACCTGAGGACATGCTTATTGATTTTTACAGGGAAAAGAAAGGAGAGAGAAATATTGAACAGAGATGGAGAGAGAAAGAGAAATATTGATGGCAGAGAAAATATTTATCAGTTGCCTCCCATAACTGCTGAGACTGGGAACCAGACCCACAACCTTTACATTTATTTATTTCAATACTAGAGGCCAAGTGTGTGAATTCGTGCATGGGTGGGGTCTGGCTGGCCCATCTGATCTGGGTGGGCCATATGGGGGGAGTGGGTAGGGCGGTTGGCTGGCCAGCCCTGACCCCGGTCAAACTCCATGTTGAGGGGACTATTTGCATATTAGCCTTATAAAATATAGGCTACATTTCACAGATTTCAGAGAGGAAGGGAGAAGGAGAGATAGAAACCTCAATGATGAGAGAGAATCATTGATCTGTTGTGTCCTGCATGATCACAATTGGGTATAAAGCGCACAACTCAGGCATGTGCCTGGACCAGGAATGGAATCATAGGTCGAAGCTCAACCACTGAGCCATATCGACCAGGCTTCATTCCCTTTTGAAATATATTTTCAGTCAGCTTAGATTTCTAAGGTGATGGCTTTTTCATTTTTCCTTCAGCACTTTAAAATTGTCATTCCTTTATCCTCTGGTTTTTCAGTGTTTTGTGTGACCTTTGATGTTTTCATTAATCTTTTAAAAATGTTGTTATTGATGTCAGAGAGGTAGGGAGAGGGAGACGGAGATGGAAACATCAATGATGAGAGAGAATCATTGATCAGCTGCCTCCTTCATGTCTCCTATTGGGGATTAATCCTGCAAACCAGGTGTGTGACCTGAATGAGAATCAAACACATAACGTGGTGGTTCCTGGGCCAACACTCAACCCCTGAGCCACACCGGCCAGGCTCCTTCCCCCTCTAAGTAGCATGTACTTGACTCAGGGTTTTCTCAGTTGCTGCAGGTCTCTGACTGTTTTTGAGAGCCTGGCAGATGCCGTTCTGATAGTTTTGGTTTGTTTTTTGATGTTTTTGTGGAGGAACAAGAGTTTGGAGCTGCCTACGCCACCATTTTGCTTCAGCCCCTTCTGCTCAGTGACTCCTTTTGAACAAACAGAGAATGAGAAAGATGAAGAGCAACCGCCCTGGAAAACTACCAACAACAGAAAAAACAGAGGGGCCAGTGCCCATCCCAGGCCAGCAGAGGTGGGAGGAGGGCCCTGGGCTGAGCAGTGACTCTGGTGTTTGTAAGGAGACACTGTGTTTTAGGAAGATGAGCTTCCTGTTCCTGGAGTACCCTGCACACATGTCCAGAAGGGGTGGTTTTGAGAGGATTGAGCTGGACAGGCAGGCAGACAGGGCAGGGTCCATGGGACACAAAGGCAGGTGGATGGTAGGCAGGGGCAGACACAGCAGTCTGAGCAACCTACACACAGGGACTAACCAGGCAGACATAACAGAACATTTCTGGACTCAGAGCAGGAGGCCTGGGAAACGAGGGAGGGCCTGCAACAGTAAGGTGAGTGCACACAAGGGAACAGGGATGTGCAGGTCCCTTGCTGGGCAAGAACAATGAGGAGCCCATCAGGTGGGCACACGGGTAGACACAGAGCTGGGTGGTGGCACAAAAACATCCGATACCACAGGCCTTAAGGGCAGCCCATTAGTGGGCCCCTCCCCATGTGGGGAGCCTGAATCTGCTTGTAATAAATGCTCCACACTTTTGCTTAAATCTCTGGCCCCTGATTTCATACTTGGCCTTGGTGACAACCGATCTTGGGGACAGGAAACACTGGGCTTGCCCTTCCAATTATCAAGTTTGACTCAAATAAACTCTTAAAAATATTCTCCAGGGCATGTGCTGCAGCGATGGGGAAGGTGGCAGGCGATGAGCTTACATCCAGGGGGCAGTCTCTTCTGGTTCACGGTCATCACCCTCTCCTCTGGCTATTACACGTGGGTTGTCTTCTGGCCTCAGAGTATTCCTTATCAGAGCTTTGGCCCCTAGGTCCCATCACTCAGTACTCGGTGGAGCATCAACACACCCTTCTGTGCAATGGGTATGGCTTTTGGCTGATTCACGTGGAGAGTCCTTGTGTGCCATGGTATGTGCAAGTCCAAAGGCATCACAGATGGTCGGGCTCAGCTACTCTGGTTCCGGCAGACGTTCCCCTTTGGGGGAGCCTCCCTCTCCATCTTGATTGCTCACAGACCAAAACACCAAAAACAAACTTAAAGAAGGTATCCCACCTTTCCCTGCACTGATATCCACCTCACTCTTATCGGGAGATGGTGTGCTTACTCCACCTTTCTGTTTCCTGGAAAGTCATGACCCTCTAGTTATTCATTATTTCATATTCTCTGCTTGGGTTTGAGTGGATAATAGGAAAGGGATGTTTCTTTCCCGTTCGGCAGACTAACCTACTTGGCAGGGTACTTCTAGCTACCTTCGTGAAGGCCTTGGCTGTGTTGGTGCTCTCTCCCTGCCATCTGGGTTAAGCCACGAACTGAATTTGCTTGTTGGTCTACCTGTGCTCCCACCTTTTCACTGAAACACCTTACCCATACCACCTTTATCTTAGCTGATTAGGGATTGCTTTTTGGTATGGTAAAATCTGTCAGAGTCAATCGACAGAAATCCAACTCAGATTTTTTAGAGCCATGGTCCTCTCCTAGGGAATCAATGACAGTAGTATTAATGGTGTCAGGAATAAGATGGTACATTATGGAATTGAATGGATTAATGAATAAAATGCTGTGAATTGTCTCGCCACCCCCCCAAATACCCTCCACAGGCTTAGAGATTCTCATGTCAACGACTTCTAAGTGGTTCATTTATGTTGTGGATTTTATGCTGATTCAACCAGCAGGGGAACCTGCCAGAGTGTCACAGGGGGACACGGCACAGCTGGGGAAGCCTCCTTTCCTTCCTTTTCCTTTTTATACACTTTCCTTGACTCCGGAGATGAGGCCAGTGGAGCAATGGGAACATCAATGACGAGAATCACTGATTGGCTGCCTCCTGCCCCACAACCCATAAGGATGGAGACTGCAACCCGGGCATGTTCCCTGACCAAGGAATTTATCCGTGACCTCCTGGTTCATAGGTCGATGCTCAACCTCCCAGTCATGCCTGCTGGGCTGGAAAAAGATGGGACACTTACGTCCATGGCAACCAACAGCAAACTTGTCTCATCTCCAACACCTGTTAGCTCATTTGAACTCATCCCGTCAAGGTAGCAGGTTTTTAATAATTGTGTGCACTTCCCTCTCCACACGGGGATGAAACGTGTATGAACGTATGTGGTAAATGCAGAAAAGACAAGATATTGAGGTAAGAAATGTCCAACATGTAGACAATGTTTTATAAGATTTTATTATAGCCAAACTGAAGGAGAACTGTTGGGAGCAAGATG
>NW_005872496.1:7428-24368 GCF_000147115.1 Myotis lucifugus
TGCATAGGTCCCCCTTTTCTCCCCATTATCCTCTCCTGGCTCACTCCCATTCCTTCCCCAGACCCTCACCACCTATTGTCTGTGTGCACGGGTTAGATATATATGATGACAAGCTCATAGGTTGATTTCTTCCCAACCACCCTCCCATGCCTTCCTTCTGAGGTTCCATAATCTGTTCATGTTTCTTGATCTCTGGGTCTGTTTTTACTGATCAGTTTATTTGGTCCATTAGCAATGCAGACTGGGGCAGCCATTATGGAAAAAAAATATGGAGTTCCATCTAAAAATTAAAAATGGAACTCCTATTTGACCCAGTGATCCCACTTCTAGGAATACATCTTGAAGACTGGCTGGGATTCCTTCAGGGCGGGTAACAAATGCATCTGCATGAGGCCCTCTCAGCTTTGTTGCTGTCGGGGGGACACATGGAAGAGGGCGCCCAGGACTTTCCCCCCACCACCAAAGAGCGGCCCTTGGTGGCCCCTCCAGCAGAAGCACCGATGGTCTTGAGAAGTTCCAGGGCACCGTTGTCTTTGGCGAGGACGCTGCCTGCAGTTCCCAAATACTAACCATGTTCACTCCCCACCACGCTGCCCTCTGGATGCTGCTCTACACAGCGTCACCAGCGGGTCGGGGTCCCGCACTGAGAACTGTTCTTGTTGGCCATTGTTTGCAGAAGGGCCCTCCAGGCACTGCCCATGGCTTCCAGGAGTCCATGTGCTGGGAAAGTCTGGCTGAGAAAAGAGCGGGTGGACAGGTGCTGCGCCAGGGCGTGGAGGGCAGTCCGCCCAGGGGCTCCGCCTGCAGCGGGGACAGGAGACTGTGGAGACCCCCGCGGGCTCGCACTGCACGGTGTTCATCTTTCTAACAAAGGCTCCCACGGGGGTTCCTGGAACACGCGCCCCCTGCAGCGCTGCTGGGAAAGGCGGGTTTCTCAGACCCCTTCCTGGGTGGGGCGGTAGATAAGGGCAGCATGTGTCTCCTGGGAGAGGCAGAGAGGAGACAGCAGCTGCCCCGCCCCCGCCTGGGGCTCCCAATGTGCCTTGCTCTGGTCCATGGAAAGCTCTTCCTCCCACGCAGGTCCGAGGCATCTGCGCTGAGCTCATGCTGAGAGGGACCTGCAGCGGGTCTGCTGCGCCCTCAGCAGCGCTGGGCCTCTGGGCTCCTGGGGAGCGGGGGAAGTCAGTCCCAGATGCAGGTTTTCCTCCTGACCCTTCTCTCAGGAGGAGCCTCCTACATCTCATCCCTGTGGTCAGACCCCGCCCTTCGCCTACTGCAGCCTTTCCTCTGCCTCCAGGGCGGTTTCCATCTCCATCTCAGCCTCCTGCGTTTGAGTGACCACTGCGCCCGCGTCCGTTTTCAAAACTTCGGATGAGCCCTTGGGAGGCGCTTATGATTCCTGCTTGGCTCTTGGACAGAACCATGTCCTTTGGGTTCCACACTGAGCTCCCCCAGCCTCTCCCACAGGACACGCTCCAGGGACCCCCAGGGGACAGCGTGGAGCCTCCAGCCCGTGCCATGCTGTGCCCCGAGCGCTTCCAGTAGCTCTGGGGGACCCCAGGGATCGCCACCCGCAGAAAACATGCTCCTGCATCAGCCAGGTCCCCTGGGCAAACCCACCCAAACACGGTCCCACCATCTCCAAACGCCCTCTGTGCTGAGCACAGATGTTACGCCAGCACTGTGCTCACACACCTTCCCCAGCGCGTGCGGGCCTCGCGGCCACGTTCTCACAGGGGTTTCTGTTCTGCTCATTCTCCTCCATGGAGGCCCCGCGTCTGAACCCACCAGCGCTGCCCTCTGGGAGCAGTGCGACCCGGGTCATGGGATCCGCAGTCACCATGTCCTCGCAAACCTCAAAGCCTCCAAAGCACTGACATTCCTGAGGGCCACCGCCACTCCCTCACCGCCAGGCTGGGGTCCAGCAACAGCAGCAGCAGCAGCAGCAGCAGCAAAAGGCAGAGGGCTCAGGGGTCCAGGCAACCAGGTCGCCAGGGTCCAGGAGCATCAGGTGCTGCTGCACCAGCTGGGCCAGCCCCGGGCATGCGCACTGAGGACCTGGGCCCTGGGGGCTGGAGCTTTCCCAGCAGCTCCGGCTCCTCTTGCTCAGTCCCTTTCTCTGCTGCTGCCAACTGTGCCTGACAGCTGCTGGAGGGAGAACTGAGGTCTCTTGAAGCTCTTGGTCCTGCTCTGGCCCATGACAACGTGAGGACCAAGAGGGGACAGCAGCAGCAAGGTGGTGGCAGCTGCCCAGATGCTGGCAGGGCCTTGAGGAGGAGGTGATTCCTGGTGCAGCTCACCTGGGCCTGGGACTGCTGGGGCCACAGGGAAAGTAGTGCCAGGTTTGAGGGAGGAGGCCATAGTTTTCTCTGTAGAAGTTATTGGGAGATTGAAACCACACAAGTCCCTGGAAGCAGAATTCCTCTCCCTCCCCCACCACCTCGCCAAAATAAAAGCCCTGCGCCCTCTCCTTTCCAGTCTCCATCCAAGCAGGTCTGACTTGCTGAGTGATCTTTCCTGTGCTTCTCAGAGGTTCAATCAGGAGCATAATAACCATCCCATGTACCCTCGGTGAGTGTGTGTCATGAACATCTGTACCAGCTGCTGTGCCTCTGCTTCTGCATGGTGTCCACTCTTCTGGGTGCTGTGAGCATGAGGACAAGACCAGGACTGTCAGCCTGTGGGTCCTTCTTCTGCAGCTTTGGGTTCACACACATGTGGTGCCCACGGTCCAGCATTCAGGGGAGCTGCACTGTTGAGTCATTGGAGCCTCTTGTTAGATTCAGGTGACATGGGTCAGAAGATTTGATGATAAAACTCATTATGACACAAGTGTGCATGAAAGAGACTCTCTGCCTTTTGTTCACAGGAGAAAGTTCTCTCTCTTTACAATGGACTTTCTCACTCAGAGACTCAGATGTCAGCGAAGAATCAGGATTCAGAGGTTCCCTGAGGGAAACTGTGACATGAAGAGGAAACCACACAGGAACCAGCCCAGACCTCCAACTGCACCTGCTGCTGTGATGGGCCTTGTGTTCGGGGACCTTGAGCGCTCCCTTGTGGTCATAGATCTTCCTGCAGGGAGGTTTGTTATACCATGTGGGGGCGCGTACTTACAGTGTGATGGAAACTTCGTGGCCCATGCGCAGAAGTCGGTATTTTGTGGAAGAGCCAGTATTTTGTGGAAGAGCCACACTCAAGGGGCCAAAGAGCCGCATGTGGTTCACGAGTTGCGGTTTGCCGAGCCGCCAGTTTGCCGACCACTGCCCTAGGCCACTGCCACCACCATGCAAATAGAAGTAGGGTATAAGGGAACGAATGCCTGGGTGGAATGGATTAAATATTCTGTATGCGCCCTAAATAAAAGTGGCAGGAAGGCTAGAGGCCCAAGTGGTCCCATTCCCATTCGGATGGACCTCAGACAGTAAAGGGATGGAATATGTGCTTGCCTCATACCAGGAGGAAACCGCCTGGAGGAACGTTTCCTGTAAGACTCTTCCCTGTTTTTGCTGTTCAAGAGAGCTAAAGATCTAGTCCCCCCAGAAAACAAACAAACAAACCAAACAAACAAACAAACCAAACAAACAAAAAACCCAGCCCAGTCCTCCTACGTGAACTATACCTCCTGCCTCTCAAGGGGGCAAGGGGACAGTCCTCAGAGTTTATGAGAAATTTATCTGGATGCCTAAATGGCCGGGTATCCTCAGAAACCCATCATGCTGCACTGGCGGTACCCCATGCTGATGTCTGGTTGTGTCATGGGGCACCCTGACTGGTGGCCTTGCCCAACAAATGGAGTGGACCTTGTGCTCTCATACAATTGGCTATCCCTTTCACGTTGGCATATTGTAAACCTTTTTCAATGGATAGACAGACTAGGAAAAGGAGAAAGGGTCCGTGGGGCTCCTTTGATCCCCATATACACACAGATCCCATTGAGGTTGCCAAGGAGTTAAGGCTAGAGATCAGATTGCCACAGGGTTTGAGTCTGTTCTGTGTTGGTGGACCCCTTAGAACAAGAATGTGGTGGATTAGTTATATTTTCTAGAACCAGCAAAGTCTTGTTAACTACATTCAAGATGCAGTTAAAGGGGTAGTAAACAGCTAGGTGCCAGCAGCAGGGTGACCTGGGAGAACAGGTTGGCCTTGGATCTGGTTCTGGCAGAAGAAGGAGGAAGATGTGTAATGTTGGGTCAGTGCTGCACATTCATCCCTGACAACACAGCAGACAGACCATCACTGAGGCCCTAAGGCATGGGCAGCTTCAGTGACGAGTGAGCTGGAGCCTGGCATCGAGGGTCCCTCTCTGATTCACTGGAGTAATGGTTGGAAAGTGGAAGGAGCAATGGTGTCCACACTCACCCCTTTGATTAAGAGCTACAGTGATGGGATGTCACATCATCCCATGTCTTATCCAAGGGCCAATTGGAACCGTATTGACCAAACGACAAATTGGTCTTCTCCTAAACACTGCAGAGCAGGAAAGTCAATCAGTGTCAGCCGAGTTTGAAGAAAGAGTTTAAATAAAGAAAAGGGGGGAATTGTGAGAGGAAACAAGTCATGTTTTCTGTCAAAGAACAGTTTAGAAGGCTGCCATTTTGGACTGCGTGACTTGGCAGCCACCATGTTGGCCACATGGCTTGCAGCTCCCCTAGTGGCTGCCATCTTGAAATGGCAAAGGCCAACCCCTCCCTTTGAATTAGCCAATCGTGAAAGACTGTGCGCCTGAGCCCAATCAAGATCAAGGGACAGGTCCTGTGCATCAGAGATTGTAAAGCCAAGTTGACCGCCTGCTGGTGTGCGCATACTTCCAGACCGTGTGTGTGCACTCTTCTGCAGTAAAGATGTTAGCCTTGCTGCCTGGCTCCCGCGTATGTTTTGTGTTCTACCAGGACCCCTGACTTGGGGGGCTCACCTTATTTCTAACAACCTGGGACAGGACACCTGGGGACAAGGAGCATCAGTCCTGTCAGTAACCAGCAGTCACAACCATCCCATGACCCCTTCCTGGTCCCTGAGACCCTCACCTTGGGGGGCTGTCAGCAGGCACAGGAGAAGACCCAGCAGATTCATCTTCTCCTAGACCACAGCTCTGCCTTCCCAGAGACCTCAGGCCTGTGTGAGGGGAGAGCTGAGCCTGCACAGCCCAGGAGAAGATTTACCCTGGGGCTTGAACAGAAATTTTCATGTGGGGCAGCCTTTACTATAAGTGTAGGGACTGAGGTCAGGCTGCCCTGGTCATTCTGGAGTCCCTGTTAGGGCATGTCTTCCTTTGACCTCACACACCATGTAAGTCAGGGTCAGGGGATTACATGAGTCATGAGCACATTGGAATTAAGTCAATGAATGGCCTAAATTCTCTGAGAAGAAGAAGAAATTGTTGACTCAATGAGTAGGATACACCTTTAACTTCTCATGAATCTTTTAACCATGTGTCAAAGGGATTAGCATTTGTACAGACCATTTTTGAATCTCAAAATCTTATTGTATCCTCATTTCCCGATGTTTTAAAATCTAGTTTTTTAGAAATACTTCCTATCTTTGTACAGAAAATAAAAATAAAAGACAGCCATTCTCAATATCTTAATTGATGATGTTATTTTGATCTGAGAAACTACTCCCAAGCACAGAAAGGTGAGACACCTGTGATGGTTGATGTTGGAAATTTTGTGATTATGTCTGCAGCTCCCTGTGCAAACTATTTGATATGCGAGCTCATGGCCTATTGCAGATACCCCCCTAATAGTTACATCAGAAACAGTCATGGCTTTAATTGGAGAAAAGGCACGAAATAAAAGCAGTGATCATGTATGTGAACAACTCAGAATCATTCATATGTTGTAACTGTTTTCTCAGTCTGGTGTCATCAGTGATGTGGGGGTTCAGAGGGAGGTGACTGAACAGAATTCCTACCATAGAATTTCTCTTGGGAAAGGGAACTACAACCTGGAGAGGAAACCACAACCTGGAGAGGAAACCCTCATCCCAGCCTCCCCCTCCCCTTCCCTGGGAGATCACTGTGGTGAGAGGGTGCTGGGCTCTCCCACAAACATGTAAGGTCCTTAATGTATTATGTGTACATTCTGCCATCAGACATATGATTTTGAAGTGCATTCATTATGTTTATGTTTTAATCTGTGCAATGAATCTTTGATGGGACAAAAGTCTTTAATTTTAACCAAGGCCATTTTAACAATATTGTCTGTAATGGGTATTATTTTGGGTGATTTTTACAAAGAATTTCCCAGAAATTTATGGGCCTCCACTGTCCATTGGCTTCAGCAGCCACAGGGGCTGGAGCAGGTTCTGGTACCAGAGGGGAGCGCTGCTGGGAAACTACCCATAAATGTGGACGTGACTGTGGAACTGGGTGAGGGGAGGAAGCTGGACTGTTTGAGTCACATGACAGAAATGTGCCTGATGCTCATGGACAGAGAGTTACTGGACATGTGGGTTTAAAGCCTCCTCCAGTGAAGGTCCAGAAGGAAGTGCAGGGCATGAGAGAGACAGCTTGTATGATCATAGAAAATACCTGAATAATAATGAGCAGGAGTTGATTGAAGTAGAAACCTTAAAGGTCATGCAGTCAGGGATCAAGAGCAATAAGGAACCTGTCACTGCAAACTGCTGGGAAGGGGACCCCTGTTTCCTACATGCACATTCTCAGTGTCTCTTTTCTAGAAGGTGACACCTTCCCAGGTCCAAGGTATTCCCACTTGGACACCTTTGGGTTGATTATCCACACGATCTCACCATGAATTCCAGAAGTTGCATAATTCATTGGGGTCCCATTTATGAAATCTCTCAACACTCACTGGGAAGAGTGGACATTCCTCACTGGAGGAGCCAAGGTGACGGTGTGTCTGTATGAGGAGCCTTCATTCCATTAGACCAGGGCTCCTGTCTCAGTCCATCATCTTCATTGTAATCACCATCATCATCTTCATCAACATCACCACAATTTGCTTACTTATAATCATTCTTCTTGTTTTCTATGGACATGATGGTTGTCCACACACAATGAGTTCTTATAAGTAAACAAAGCAGGTGCTTCCTCTTCAGATGCCATTAGGGATTGAGACCCCAAAGGCCCAATTGTAAGTTGACACAGGCCTTTGAAAAAGCCGATGACAGATCAGTGGGAAAGGACAGATTCCCACCAAGACATTGGACCAAGAATCCTTTCCAGTTCTATCACCACCATCACCATCACCACCACCACCACCATCATCATTGCAAACATCAACATCACCATCATTCCCTTACTTATAATTATTCTCATTTTTTACATGTAGTTTTTGTACATACATAAGGACCTATTTCTTAATTTTTGCTCAATTTCTATAGTTGTTAAATAAAATGCAACTATATTTTCTTTTTTTCTTGGAATTCTAACAACTGAGGGCTCATTGCTGCCTCTTCTCCATCTGCCCCACAGAAATTGGATAAGAAATCATACTTTTCTCTTTGGAAATTATTGGGAGATTGAAACCACATCAGTTCCTGGAAACAGAAATCCTCACTCTCCCCCACCATCTCGCCAAAATAAAAGCCCTCCACCCTCTCCTTTCCAGTCTCCATCCAAGCAGGTCTGACTTGCTGAGTGATCTTTCCTGTGCTTCTCAGGGGTTTCAATCAGGAGCATAATAACCATCCCTCGTCCCCTTGGTGTGTGTGTGTCATGAACATCTGTACCAGCTGCTGTGCCTCTGCTTCTGCATGGTGTCCACTCCTCTGGGTGCTGTGAGCATGAGGACAAGACCAGGACTGTCACCCTGTGGGTCCTTCTTCTGCAGCTTTGGGGTCACACACATGTGGGGCCCACGGTCCAGCATTCAGGGGAGCTGCACTGTTGAGTCATTAGAGCCTTTTGTTAGATTCAGGTGACGTGGGTCAGAAGATTTGATGATAAAACCCATTAGGGCACAAGTGTGTATGAAAGAGACTCTCTACCTTTTGTTCACAGGAGAAAGTTCTCTCTCTTTACAACAGACTTTCTAGCTCAGAGACTCAGACGTCAGCGAAGAATCAGGATCTGAGGTTCCCTGAGGGAAACTGTGACATGAAGAGGAAACCACACAGGAACCAGCCCATACCTCCAACTGCACCTGCTTCTGGATGGTCCTTGTGTTCAGGAAGAAAGCATTGACCCCAACAGGAAGCCTGCTCAACCCTCCAGGGACAGCCTCTGAGCTGGGACCCTATCTTTCATGGTCCTGAGCACCCCTGGTGTCCTGGACACTCCCCGAAGCTCAGCCCTGATGTCTCCTCAGGGAGGTTAGTGTCTGGGCTCACACTGACTTCCCCTCACTGTGTGTCTGGCACAGTAATACATGGCCATGTCATCGGCTCTTAGGCTGCTCATTTGCAGAAACAGTGTGTTCTTGGCGTTGTCTCTGGAGATGGTGAAACGGCCCTTCACAGAGTCGGCATAGTATATGGTACCACCACTACTACTAATGAGTTTGACCCACTCCAGACCCTTCCCTGGAGCCTGGCGGACCCAGTGCATTTGGTAGCTACTGAAGGTGAATCCAGAGACTGCACAAGAGAGTCTCAGAGACCCCCCAGGCTGCACCAGGCCTCCCCCAGACTCCACCAGCTGCTCCTCACACTGGACACCGGCAAACACAGAGACACAAGGTGGACTGAGAATCACATGGAAGCACCTACAGGCACAGGCACAGGTCTCAGCGCCCCCCACTCCTGAGAACGACCTTGAGAAATGATCAGGAGAAAAACGCAGCTTGGCACCAAGTCCATGGTGGAGCCGCTGGGGTCCTGTCTCAGGTGCTTGGGTTCTGGGTGTCTCCCCAACATGCCAGGCAAGGGCCCCCTTTTATGAGCAGGAGGAGAGCCCCATTTGCATGGAGTCTGCATATAAGGGTGCAGCTGGGACCCTGGGCTGCACGCCTGACCTTGTCATTCTAGGGGCGACCCCAGATGGGAAAATACTCAAGGATCCTGGCCAGAAGGGCTTCCGTCCTGACCCTCCTCCCTCCCTCCTTTCCTGAGACCCGTCACCCTGACCCCTTTACTTTGGGGGCAGCTTCCAGGATTGAGATTCCTCCTTCCTTGGCGTTTTGATGAGGACCCAGGGGTGCTCCCCCAGAGGTGCGTGGATGGGGCTTCCTCTCACTCTCCTTCACCCGCCGTGGGCCATGTTCCCTTTCTGGGGTTTGAGAATAAGAATTTGCATTGAATGATACTTTTATTTTGAGACTGAAAGATTCTCCTTGTTATTTCCTCAATCGGATCGTCCACAAAACTGGAACCTCTACATGTGAAGGGCAGGAGAGGCTGGGCTGGATGCTGTGGCCACAGCCTCTGTCTCAAACCTACTGTCACTCTCACAAGCACACTGCTGCCTCCCGAAAGCACACATTTCACTCCACTTCCCTGCTGCTCCTGTGCAGCAGTTCTGTTTCCTAGCTCCTCAAAGTGGGAGAATTTCTATCATTTACAAATGGAGCCCTGGCTTGTGGTGTGGGGGGTTGGCATGCTGCAGGGGATTAATTAGTATTTTTGATCTTTTCAAGGCATCAGCTGTTGGCATCATGAGCTGTTTTTAATCATTTTTCTCTGTTAATTTCATTAATCTCTGTTCATCTGTATTTTTTCCTTCATTCTGCCTGATTTTTATTCAATTTTGATCTTCCTTTTATAATTTCTTTTTTAAAAAATCTTTGCTGTTGAGAGAATTACTGATGTCCCCCTTTGTACTCCCATATCAACCTTGCACCGTATTCCTGTCTCAACCCTGGCCTTCACCACCTCTTATCTGTGTCTATATGTCATGCATGTGACTATGAGTTCTTTGGTTCATCTCTTTCCACTCTCCCCTCCCTCTTCCCTATGAGTTTCCTCATTCTGTTCCATGTTTCCATGCCTCAGATTCTATTTTATTCATCAGTTATTTTCTTTCATTACATACTTTGTTCATTATTTGGGTTCTTAGATTCAATTTTTGATAGATATGTATGTATTGTCAGTATTTTGTTCATATTTTTAGTTTTTTTTTTAATTTTTATTCATTTCAGAGGGGAAAGGAGAGAGAGAGAGATAGAGGAAGAGAGAGAGAGGTCAATGATGACAGAGAATCACTGTCAGCCACCTTTTGCATGCCCCGCAACATGGGCATGTGCCCCTAACCAGAATCAAATCTAGAACCCTTCAATCAGTAGGCCAATGCTCTACCCACTGAGACTAACTGGCTGTGGCTTTGTTCATATTTCCTCCTCCTCCTTCTCCTTCTCCTCCTCTCCTTCTTCTTTTGCCTTCTTTTTCTTTTCCTTCTTCCTTTTCCTGCTTCTCCTTTTTCTCCTCCTCCTCCTCCTGAATGTGTGGAGTTGTAAGCTGCTATGGTCTAAAGCTGTCCAATGAGTGCCCTGGCTCTAGAGCCTCTTGGGAGGGGCAGAGTCAGCCACTGCCTGAGGCCACCAAGCAGTAGCTACAGGGGCATCTGCAGATGGCTGCTACTTGTGATGGGCATGGAAGTGCCAAGGGGAGGACAAGTTGTGGAGCGAGGCAGGCTGGTTCTAGTGCCAGGTCTTGGGTCTCTTATTGTTAGCTTTGGGGCATGAAGATGCCAGCTTCTGCTAGTTTGAGAGATTTTAGGAGAGTCTGAAACCTAAGCCAGGAAAAGCCATTCATATGGAAAGGCTGCTGCAAACAGCTTGGGTGGGGCTGTAATTTGGATGGGGTGGGTTCTCAGGGAAGAGCAAACTGTGTGAGACACACTGATGGAACCTCAGATATGTCTTTTAGGCAGCTATGTGATGGGGGAGGTCCCAGCACAGAAACAATGACCCCTGGGAGTAGCCCTGTCTGGGAGAAAGCCATCCGTATTTCCTGCCTCAAATACCAGACAATCCAGTTCTTTCCCACATGTCCCTGGATCCTCCAATTCCACCACCTTTCCCTGGAGCTCAGAGGAAGCAGGACCCTGTAAGTTCCTTTGCTGGCCCTTTAAGAGGAAAAGCCTGGGTCTCCAGCTGCCTCCGTGTCACTCAGCAAAAATCATTGCTGTTATTTACATCCTGAAGCTCTGAGGACTTCTCTTCCCAGCTCTGGATCCCTGGGTTGGGGGCTGGTGTGGGAATCGGACCCTTTGCTTCTCACAGGAGGCCTCCAGAGCTGAGATATCCCTGCCAATTAAAAACATACAGCATGTGGGTGTAAGACTAGCCTGCTCCCTGCCTCCACCCTTTCTATCAGTCTCGGTGTGCTTTCTTCTGTACCTCCCTAGTCTGGAATGATGGTTGTTCTCTATTTTAGTTGTGCATTTCATGTGGTTGTGGGAGGCAGTGAGAACATGCATTTACCTCTGCCTCCACATTGGTTCTCACCCTTTCCCATTTTTTTAAAGTATAGGCTTAGATTATTGATTTAAAGATCTTTCTTCTTTTCTAACATAAGCATTTAATGCTGTACATTTCCCTCTAAGCACTGCTCTAGCTGCATCACACAAAATTTGATATTTTGTAATTTCATTTTCATACAGTTTTGAAATATATTTTCTGTTAGTTTAGAATTCTACATTGATGTTCCTTCAATGTTCCTTCAGCTCTTTAGAGTCGTCACTCCATTATCTTCTGGTTTTGGTTGTTTTCCATCTGACCTTTGTTGTTTTTATTAATCTTGTTTCTTGACTCATGTGTGGTTTTTTCCTTTGCTGCCCTTGGGCATTTTATCTTTTTCACCAGTTTGACTTCAATGTGCCTTGATTTAATGTTGTTTATTTTGATTCTTCTTGGAGTACTTTAGTGTTCTTAGATCTCCTTATAATTTACATCAAATTCTGAAAATCTGTTTTCAATGATTTCTTCAAACATTTTTCTTGGTGCCCCCTCTCTCCTCTTTCAGGAATTCCAATCACATGTATATACTAGAGGCCCAGTGCATGGATTCATGCACCATTGGGGTCCCTCAGCCTGGTCTGTGCCCTCTTGCAATTCGGGACCCCTTGGGGTCTGCGGGGATAGGGCCAAAACAGCCTTCCAATATCCCCATAATGACGTAGTAGTATGCCAAGCTGCAGGTGGCCGGGAGTAGGCTGAGCCTGGGCCAGGTGCCACGCTGCTCCAGCTCATCCTGACACTGCTGCGCCTGCCGTCGCTCGGTAGTGTACTGCCATGGAGGCAGGAGAGGCTAGCACCACTGCAGCTGCACTCACTAGCCGTAAGCCTGGCATCTGTCAGTTAGCTGAGCAGTGCTCCTGCTGTGGGAGTGCACTGAATACCAGGGGGCAGCTCCCATGTTGAGCATTTTCCCCCTGGTGGTCAGTGCGCATCACAGCAACCAGTCAAATGGTCGTTCAGTCATTCAGTCATTTAGGCTTTTATACATACAGACTAGAGACCTGGTGCATGAAATTTGTGCATGGGGTGGTTTCACTCAGCATGGCTGCGCCCTCTCGCAATACAGGACCCCTTGGGTAGGGTCCCTAGGCCTGGCTGGGGATCAGGGCCTATAGAGGCTTTCCTTCTTCTGGTTGTGGCAGCTGGCCCCACCTCCGCAGCTGCCACTGCTTGCCATTTGTGTGACATTGTCCCCCTTCCCCCACCAATGGTCACCTCCCTCTGTGGGCGACAAGCATGGGATGCGATCACTTTGCAAGTCTGGGCCACCCTCTGCAAAGCGATAGATCGTGGGGTTCTGCAATTGGTGGCTCCACAGAGGGAGGCCCAGACCACCTGGCCAGGTCTCCATAATCGATCGCTGTGCAGAGGGTGGCCTGGACCTCCTCTTTCAGGTGATCAATCATGGAGCCCACCCCTCCCCATCAATTGCCCCACAAAGGATGGCTTGGTCCTCTCTCTGTGGGGTGATCTTGGGGCAATGGCAGGGCCCTTCAACCAATTGCATCACACAAGTGTTGGTGGGCCTGGTGCCAGTGTGTGTCATAGCATGGACATTTGGAAGGTTGTCTGAACAGTTGTTCTGATGTTTGGTTGTTTGGTCAATTCGCTTATTATGCTTTTATTATTGTAGATATTTGACTGCTTTATTATCTCTTTAGAGATAAAATCAATGTGCCTCTGCTGGGATAGATATAGTATAGATAGATATAGATTAGATATAGATATAGATATAGATATAGATATAGATATAGATGATATAGATATAGATATAGATATCTATACTAATAAAAGCCTAGGTGGTCCTTGTGCCCTCGTGCGATGCCCTCACATCATCACAAGATGGCCACCCCATTTAGTCACAAGATGGCCACCACAACATGGCCGCCCCCACGTCATCACAAGATGGCCACCATCATATTGTCACTTGATGGCAACCATAAGTGCTCCCATCATAACATATATACCCAATCCACTCCAGCCTCTTCACCTGGGGCTGGCGGATCCAGGTGCAGGTGTAACCACTGGTTGTGATGGAGAATCCAGAGACAAAGCAGGTGAGGGAGAGGGTCTGCAAGGGCTTCACCAGTCCTGGGCCCGACTCCTGCAGCTGCACCTGGGCCAGGACACCTGGGACAGAGAGAACACAGTGAGTCCTGGGCTCAGATGCTGGATCCTCATCTCCTAATGTCTAAGCCCTGAGTCACCCATATCTGGGAGCTGACAGCAGGAAGAGGAAGAGCCACATGGGAGTCATGTCTTGCAGGTGAGGTCCTCGTCTCCCAGAAACTATTCTTCAGGGTGAGGAGGCCCTGCATTTAAGGGGACTCCAACTGTGTGTGTGTGTGTGTCTGGTGGCCTTGTGGGCATTTGCATATGGGAGGTGTCTGCACATACAAAGGGCAAGAGGTGAGGGAGGTCCTGGTCTCTGGGGCTTCTCCTGGAAAGAGGTGCTGACTGTGCTCTCAGAGAACCAGGCCCTCCTTGGGGTCCTGGTCACTGTGTCCTTCCACACCAGGGGTTATGCTGTAGGAGGTGGTCAGAAAGTAGGATATGGGCACAATCAGTGACTCCTTTGGGTTTAAAATCATTGGGTTTCTGTTTCCATGAATATATATATATATATATGTATGTATATATATATATATATATATAGACATAGATATAGATATAGATATATACACTAATAAAAGCCTAGACGGACCTCATTACCTCGTGTGATGCCCTCACGTCATCAGGAGATGGTGACCCCAAGTTGTTACAAGCTGGCCACCACAAGATGGCCACCACAAGATGGCCACCACAAGATGGCCGCCACAGATGGCCCGCAGGGGTGAGCAGTTGGTGGTGATCAGGCTGGCAGGGGAGCATTTAGGCATCAATCAGGCCTGCAGGGAAGTTGTTAGGGCTGATCAGGTTGGCAGGCAGAAGTGGTTAGGGGCAATCCAGCAGGCAGGCAGGAAAGTGGTTAGGAGCCAGCAGTCCTGGAATGTAAGAGGGATATCCAATCTGCAGTTGGACATCCCCCAAGTGTTTCTCAAATTGGAGAGGGTGCAGGCTAGGCTGAGGGACACCTCGCACCCTAGTGCATGGATTTTGTGCACTGGGCCTCTACTAGATATAGATATAAATAGAAATAGAAATAGATATAGATATAGATATAGATATAGATATAGATGATATAGATGATATAGATATAGATAGAGATATAGATATAGATATAGATAGATATAGATGCATATATAGATACATATATAGATAAAGATCATATATAGATATAGGTATAGATATATATGGAGATATAGCTCTTTCTTTTTTGATCATCCATTGAGGATATTTTCATTTATTATTAGAGGGAAAAGAAAGAAGCCAGAGAGAAACATCAATGATGAGAGACAATCATTGTTTGCGTCCTGCATGCCCCATACAGGAGATGTTGTCGGCAACCTGAACATGTGTCCTAACCAGGAATGGAACAGTGACCTCCTGGTTCATAGGTCGATGCTCAACCACTGAGCCATGCTGTCTGGGCTTTTCCTGCACTTTTAGGATTCACAGAGCTCCCTGTGTACCTGGGCTCTGGTCAGCGGGACTTGGGCAACATTATAGATGAACAGGCCCCAGCCCTTTCCTCACTTTCCTCTGACATAAATGGCTATGGGCCTGTCCACCATGATGCTCTGAAGCTCACAGGCCCCTGGAGGTTCCCTCAGCACAAGTGTGAGCTGTTGGAAGTGCTCCTGGGTCAGTGCTCAGTGTGTCTCCACCTGACACAGGAGGAACTGCGCAGACTGACCTCATACGTCGGCACTGCATGTGGGTTCGGCAGGGCGATGGAGGTCACTTCAGGCTGCCTGAGTGGCCCTGGCCCTGGTGTCTCAGGGAGGGCCTGGTACAGGAGATGGGCATGAGGGGATGACGTGGGGCTGCATTCAAGGTAAAATCTACAAGGAGGGAAGGAGAGGGCAGACACATCCACACGGGACATCCTGTGCAGGCCCCATAGGGTGAGAGTGTGGGCAGCAGAGGACAGAGGGTGAGGGTGGGATGGTGTCTGCGGAGCTGGAGGCACAGCAGAGGCGGGTGGGACCATGTCTCCCTTCAGCAGGTTCTCAGGATGCAGGTGGTTCCCCAGGGGAAGCTGGACTAGTGTTGGGTCTCCGAACCTGGGGAAGAGGGTGCATCAGGGCTGTGACAGGGCCCATCATTGGGCCTCCAAGGCACACTGAGAGGCAGCGCCCACAGAGGTCAGACCCTAAACCTCCATACGCAGTCAGGTCAGTGAGGAGCAATCAGCTAACTGCCCCCCAAAGGGCTCCTCCAGGAGTAGGGCAAGGGGCTGATCACCCTCAGGTGAAGTTTGGGGCCTGGACTCCGTGTTACCCACTCAGCCCTGCGTGGAGGGTGGAGAACTTTGCTGTCAGTGATTGGACAGGAATCCCTACAATGTTTTCTTTGTCAACCCATAGCGAGACCGTCAGGGACATGGTGACAGGAAGGACCTAGATGAGAAGTTGACCAGATCTGACACACAGCCACTTCCTGCTTTTTCCTGCTGAGAATCTAATTAAAGGCACAAAGAAGGAAGCAGGAACTTCCCCAGGGACACTAGGAGGGAAGAAAGCATTGACCCCAATAGGAAGCCTGCACAACCCCCCAGGGACAGCCTCTGAGCTGGGAGCCTGGGTTTGCTGGTCCTGAGCGCCCCCTGGTGTCCTGGACGCTCCCTGAAGCCCAGCCCTGCTGTCTCCTCAGGGAGGTTTGTGTCTGGGCTCACACTGACTTCCCCTCACTGTGTCTTGAACAGTAATACACGGCCATGTCCTCGGTGGTCATGGAGCTCAGCTGCAGGGAGAACTGGTTCTTGGACGTGTCTCTGGTGATGGAGGTTCGGCTCTTGAGGGAGGGGCTGTAATTAGTGCTCCCATCATAACATATAATCGCAATCCACTCCAGCCTCTTCCCTGGGGGCTGGCGGATCCAATGCCAGCAGTAACCACTGGTTGTGATGGAGAATCCAGAGACAGAGCAGGTGAGGGAGAGGGTCTGCGAGGGCTTCACCAGTCCTGGGCCCGACTCCTGCAGCTGCACCTGGGACAGGACACCTGGGTCAGAGAGAACACAGTGAGTCCTGGGCTCAGATGCTGGATCCCCATCTCCTCACGTCTAAGCCCTGAGTCACTCACATCTGGGAGCTGACAGCAGGAAGAGGAAGAGCCACATGGGAGTCATGTCTTGCAGGTGAGGTCCTCGTCCCCCAGAAAGTATTCTCCAGGGTGAGGAGGCCCTGCATTTAAGTGGACGCCAACTGTGTGTGTGTCTGGTGGCCGTGTGGGTATTTGCATATGGGAGGTGTCTGCACATACAAAGGGCAAGAGGTGAGGGAGGTCCTGGTCTCTGGGGCTTCTCCTGGAAGGAGGTGCTGACTGTGCCCTCAGAGATCCAGGCCCTCCTTGGGGTCCTGGTCACCGTGCCCAGGGACCTCTCCTTCCACACCAGGGGCTATGCTGCTGGAGGTGGTCAGGAAGTAGGATGTGGGAATAATCAGTGACTCCTTAGAGATAAAATCAATATGGACAT
>NW_005872496.1:26952-27974 GCF_000147115.1 Myotis lucifugus
TCCCCAACATGCCAGGCAAGGGCCCCCTTTTATGAGCAGGAGGAGAGCCCCATTTGCATGGAGTCTGCATATAAGGTGCAGCTGGGACCCTGGGCTGCATGCCTGACCTTGTCATCCTAGTGGCGACCCCAGATGGGAAAGGACTCAAGGACGCTGGCCTCAAGGGGTCCCGTCCTGACCCCCCCTCCCTCCCTCTTTTCCTGAGACTCATCACTCTGACCTCATTCCTTTGGTGGCAGATTTCAGGATTGAGAGTCCTCCTTCCTGGGGTTTTGATGAAGACCCAGGGGTGCTCCTCCACAGGCACGTGGATGGGACTTTCTCTCTCTCTTCTTCACCTGCCGTGGGCCACGTTGCCTTTCTGAGGTTTGGGAATAAGAATTTGCATTGGATGATGCTTTTATTTTGATATGGAAAGATTCTCCTTGTTATTTTCCTCAACCAGATCCTCCACAAAACTCGAACCTCTACATGTGAGGAGGCAGGAGAGGCTGGGCTGGACGCTGTGGCCGCACCCTCCGTCTCAAACCTGCTGCCACTCTCACAAGTTCGCAGCTTCCTCCTGAAACCACACATTTCACTCAACTCCCCTGTTTTGTGTGTGCAAAAGCCCTGTTTTAAGCCTCTCAACGTGGGAGAATTTCCATCATTTAAAAATGGATCCCTTATGGGTTGTGGGGGCTGGCGGGCTGACTGAGGTTAATGGGGGAAAAAGTGGACATATGTGATATTTTCAACAATAAAAAATTATTAAATACTAGAGGCCCGGTGCATGAAATTTTGCACAGGGGGTGGGGGTGTCCCTCAGCCCAGCCTGCACTCTCTCAAATCCTGTACCCCTTGGGTGATGCCCGACTCCTGGTTTAGGCTAGATCCCAGGGATTGGGCCTAAACAGACAGTCAGACTTTCCTCTCACAATCCTGGACTGCTGGATACTAACTGCTCACCTGCCTGTCTGCCTGGTCTGCCCTAATGCCTCCTCACCGCCCGACCCCCCCCGCCCCTCTGGGCCGATCACCCC
>NW_005872496.1:28272-32111 GCF_000147115.1 Myotis lucifugus
GCCAGCCTGATCGCCTCTAAATGCCTCCCCTGCTGGCCTGTTCACCCCTAACTGCCCCACTGCCAGCCTGATCACCCCTAACTGCCCTCCTCTGCCTGCCTGGTCGCCCCCAACTGACCCCCCCTGCTGGACTGGTTGCCAGCAACTTTCCCCCCTGCCAGCCTGTTTGCTCCATGCAGCCTGCTGCTCAGTTGTTTGGTCGTCCCTCACTAACTCCCCTGCTGGCCTGGTCACCCCACGCAGCCTGCTGTTAATTCATTTTGTCGACCCTCACTAACCCCCCTGTAGGCCTGATCATAAGCAGCCATCTTGGGAGGGCGTGAGGATTAATTTGCATACTACTGCTTTATTATATAGGATAATTAGTTAATTCATTCATTAATTAAAATTTAAAAATGGAGTTTTAGTCCTGGCCAGTTTTGCTCTGTGGATAGAACATACCCCTGGGAACCAAAGGGTCTCAGGTTTGATTCTGGTCAAGGGCACATACCTGGGTTGCAGGCCCTTCCTGGTCCTTGCCCTTGTCAGAACTTGTGCAGTAGGCAACCAATTGATGTGTTTCTCTCACATCAATGGTTCTTTCTTCCCCTCACTCCCTTCCACTCTCTCTCTCTCTCTGAAAAGCAATGGAAAAATATCTTTGGGTGAAGATAAAAAAAAGATAAAAAAGGAATATGTTGGCTCTTGGAAGCAAAGTCCTGGGCAGAGCATTGAGGAAGGTGATCACCTCCCTTGTCAGAGGCAGAGCAGCCACCTCTGTCCATCCTCCCACAGCCCCAGGTGAGGACAGACAGACACAGGGATCTGGGACTGTGGTCACTTGTTCCTCTGGGAAGGCGGCCACCACCACTTGGAAAGTGCAATCACGCTGGGGAGGGAGTGGGGAGGGGCAGGTCAAACACCATGAAACCTTGGTTCTCTTTTTTTCATTGTTTATACTTATTTTAAAATATATTTTTATTGATTTCTGAGAGAAAGAGAGAGGGGTCGAGAGATAGAAACATCAACAATGAGAGAGAATCATCCATCAGTTGCCTCCTGCACGCCCCCCATAGGGGATCCAGGCAGCAGACCAGACAAGTGCCCTGACCTGGATTCCAACCCTGACCTCTTGGTTATAGGTCGATGCTCAACCACTGAGCCCACCGGCCGGGCTCTGGGGTGACCTCTTTCTCCCTTCCTTCCTTCCTTCCTTCCTTCCTTCCTTCCTTCCTTCCTTCCTTCCTTCCTCTCTTTCTCTTTCTCCCTTTCTCCCCTTCTCTCTCTCTCTCTCTCTCTCTCTCTCTCTCTCTCTCTCTCTCTTTCTCCCTCTCTCTCTCTTTCTTCTTTCTTTCTTTCTTTCTTTCTTTCTTTCTTTCTTTCTTTCTTTCTTTCTTTCTTTCTTTCTTTCTTCTTTCTTCTTTCTTTCTCTCCTCTTTCTTTCTTTCTCTTTCTTTCTTTCTTTCTTTCTTTCTTTCTTTCTTTCTTTCTTTCTTTCTTTCTTTCTTTCTTTCTTCTTCTTTCTTTCTCCTTCTTTCTTTCAAGATTCCTTTATTTAGTTACTATGTTAATCCCACCGGAGGATATTTTCCCAATTATTCTTAAAGACTGTGGAAGGGGGGGAGGGGAGTTGGGGAGGGAAAGAGCCCATAGAGACATTGAGTAGTTGCCTTCTGCACACAAGGAATGAGCTTGCAACTGAAGTATGCGTCCTCGAAGGGAATGGAACCCAGGAGCCCTCAGTCCGCAGGCTGACGCTCTATCCACTGAGCAAAACGGGCTACAGCTCCTTCTGACTTTCTAATTGAGCAGAGGAAGTAAGTGCCTTCCTCCAAGGGGTGGTGTGAAAGGAAACATGAGGCATAAAGGGGCGGGGCAGTGAGTCCTGGAGGAGGGTGTTTACTCCTGGAGAATAAAACCACTGACCAGGCCATGGGAGAACACCCCCCCCCCCCTCAGCCCCCCGCCCAGTCCCAGCTCCTGAGCTGGTCCTCATGTCTGTGGTCCTCAGCGCCCCCTGGTGTCCTGAAAACCCCATTCACCCTATCCCTGCTGTCTCCCTCAGGGAGGTAGTGTCTGGGCTCACACTGACTTCCCCTCACTGTGTGTCTTGCACAGTAATACACGGCTGTGTCCTCGGTGGTCACAGAGCTCAGCTGCAGGGAGACTGGTTCTTGGGCGTGTCTCTGGAGGCGAAGGTTTGGCTTTTCAGGAAGGGACTGTAGTAAGTGTCTCCATCATGCCATATGCGCCCCATCCATTGCAGCCTCTTCCTGGGAGATGGCAGATCCAGCTCCTGTAGTAACCACTGGTTGTGATGAAGAATCCAGAGACAGCCCTAGCTGGTTTGGCTCAATGAATAGAGTATCAGCCTGCGGACTGAAGGGTCCCAAGGCAGCCAATCAATGATTCTCTCTCATCATTGATGTTTCTATCTCTCTCTCCCTCTCCCTTCCTCTCTAAAATCAATAAAATATATTTTTAAAAAAAAGAATCCAGAGACAGAGCAGGTGAGGGAGAGGGTCTGCGAGGGCGTCACCAGTCCTGGGCCCGACTCCTGCAGCTGCACCTGGGACAGGACACCTGGGACAGAGAGAACACAGTGAGTCCTGGACTCAGATGCAGGATCCCCATCTCCTCACGTCTAAACCTTGAGTCACTCTCATCTGGGAGCTGACAGCAGGAAGAGGAAGAGCCACATGGGAGTCATGTCTTGCAGGTGAGGTCCTCGTCCCCCAGAAAGTATTCTCCAGGTCAGGAAGTCCTGCATTTAAGTGGACGCCAAGTGTGTGTGTGTGTGGTGGCCGTGTGGGCATTTGCATATGGGGGGTGTGTGCACATACAAAGGGCAAGAGGAAAGGGAGGTCCCGGTCTCTGGGGCTTCTCCTGGAAGGAGGTGCTGACTGTGCCCTCAGAGAACCAGGCCCTCCTTGGGGTCCTGGTCACCGTGCCCAGGGACCTCTCCTTCCACACCAGAGGCTGTGCTGCAGGAGGTGGTCAGGAAGTAGGATGTGGGAACAATCAGAGACTCCTAAGGGATGAAATCAATGTGCCTCTGCTCCCATGTATATATATTATAATCATTGATATATATTATAGATATAAATATAGATATAGAAGTATATATACATATATTTACAGATAGATATAGATCTTTTTAAAAATGTATAACTTTCATGATATTTAGAGAGAGAGGATGAGAGAGATATAGAGAGAAATTTCCAGGAGAGAAAATCAAAGATGGCTGCCTCCTGCATGGCCCCACTGTGGATGAACAACACAACCCGGCCATGTGTCCTCACCAGGAATCTAACCAGTGACTTCTTGGATCCTGATTCAAAGCTCAACCGCTGATCCACTGAGCCAGGCTGGATCTTCTATTTGTCCTCACCTGAGGATGTGTTCACTGATTTTTAGAGGGAAATGAAAAAGAGCGAGAGAAGGAGTGAGAGAAAGATTGATGTGAGATAGAAACATTGAACAGTGAAAGATGGGGAGAGAAAGAGAAACATTGACAGGAGAGAGAAATATTTATCATTTGCCTCCCATAACTGCCGGGACTGGGAATCAAACACACAGCCTTTTCATTTACTTATTTTAATAATATTTCATAGAATTCAGAGAGGAAGGGAAAGGGAGGGACAGATAGAAACATCAATGATGAGAGGGAATCATTGATCTATTGTGTCCTGCATGGTCACAACTGGGTAGGGAGCCCACAACTTTGGCATGTGCCCTGACCAGGAATGGAAACCATAGGTCGAAGCTCAACCACTGAGCTACATTAACCAGGCTTCATTCTGTCTTGAAATAAATTTTCAGCACGTTTAGAATTCTAGTTTATGGCTTTTTGTTTTTTC
>NW_005872496.1:32276-34535 GCF_000147115.1 Myotis lucifugus
GAGAGGTAGGGAGAGGGAGAAGGAGATGGAAACATCAATGATGAGAGAGAATCATTGATTGTCTGCCTCCTGCATGTTTCCTTTTGGGGATTGATCCTTCAACCCAGCGGGTGTGCAGTGATCCAGAATCAAGCCCATAACCTGGTTGTTCCTGGGCCCACACTCAACCCCTGAATCACAGTAGCCGGGCTCCTTCCCTTTCTGAGTAGCATGTACTTGACTCAGGTTCACTCAGTTGCTGCAGGTTTCTGACTGTGTTTGAGAGTCGGACAGATGCCAGTTCTGATAGTTTCTGTTTGTTTTTTGATGTTTTTGTGGAGGAACAAGAGTTTGGAGCTGCCTATGCCACCATTTTTGCTTCTGCCCCTTCTGCTCAGTGACTCCTTTTGAACAAACAGAGAATGAGAAGGGAGAAGAGCAACCACCCAGAAATCTACCAACAACAGAGAAAACAGAGGGGGCAGCGCCCATCCCAGGCCAGCAGAGCTGGTAGGAGGAGCCCGGGCTGAGCAGTGACTCTGGCGTTTGTAAGGAGACCCTGTGTTTTAAGAAGATGAGCTTCCTGTTCCTGGAAGACTCCAGACACACGTCCAAAAGGGGAAGCTTTGAGAGGACTTAGCTTGATGGGCAGGCAGACAAGGCAGGGTCCATGGGAAACAAAGGCAGGTGGATGGTAGGCAGGACAGACAGGGCAGTCTGAGCAGCCTAAGAACAGGGAGTAACCAGGCGACATAATAGAATGTTTCTGGACTCAGAGTGAGAGGCCTGGGAAACGAGGGAGGGCCTGCAACAGTAAGGTGAATGCACACAAGGGAACAGGGATGTGCAGGTCCCTTGCTGGGCAAGAACAATGAGGAGCCAATCAGGTGGGCACACAGGTAGACACAGAGCAGGCTGGTGGCACATGTACACAGAGACCACAGGCTTCGGGGCAGCCCATTAGTGGGCCCCTCCCGGTGCGGGGAGGCTGAATCTGCTTGTAATAAACACTCCACGCTTTCGCTTAAATCTTCTGGTCCCTGATTTCAATCTTGGACTTGGTGACTTTAAATCCCAGGAACAGAAAAAGGTGGGCTCGCTTTCCGGTTATCAAGTTTTGGTAAATAAATTCTGAAAAATAATCTCCACAGGCCTAGAGGTTCTCATGTCAACACTTCAAAGTGGTTCATTTATGTTGTGGATTTTATGCTGATTCAGCCAGCAGGGGAACCTGCCAGAGTGTCCCAGGGGGAGATGGCACAGCTGGGGAAGCCTCCTTTCTTTCTTTCTCCTTTTTATACACTTTCCTTGACTCCAGAGAGGAGGCAAGTAGAGTAATGGGATCACCAATGATGAAAATCATGGATTTGCTGCCTTCTGCCCCACAACCCTTGGGAATGTAGACTGCAACCTGGCACGTACCCTGACCAAGGAATCGAACTGTGACCTCCTGGTTCATAAGTGGATGCTCAATCTTCCAGTCTTGCCTGCTGGGCTTGAAAAAGATGGGACACTTATGTCCATGACAACCAACAGCAAACTTGTCTCATCTCCAACACCTGTGAAATCATTTTAACTCATCCCATCCAGGGAGCAGGTTTTTAATAATTGTGTGCACTTCCCTCTCCACACTGGGAAGAAACGTGTATGAACGTACGCTGTCAATGAAGAAAAGACAACATGTTGATGTAAGAAATGTCTAAACATGTAGGGAATGTTTTATATGATTTTATTGGCGCCAAACATATGAGAACTGTTGGGGAGCAAGACCTGCAATGCTCTGGAGAATAACTGTTTGATGCTGCCTTTGTGCATTTGAAGTTAAGGAGGGAAGGTTAGGAGTGACATGGAGGTGGGAGAGAGCAAGGCAGGGACTGGGTGCCAGGATAGTAAACAGCAGGTGCTCTCCTGAGGGTGATCAGGCTGATGCCAAAGATGTGTCAACCCAGATGGACAGGAACCATGGACGGGGTTTCTAAAGCAAAGATGAGCCTTTTACTAAAGAAGTCATAGGCCTGGGGCGTGCCCACCCCCAGGACTGCCCAGGTAGAAATGTGTGATCAGAGCCTCCTGTGAGGGTCCTGTCAGTCACTGAGTTTTGTCAGATATAGGACAGAGCCCCCTTTTTGCTCACAAATACAATCCCTAAAACTAGACCTAGGAAAGGGCTTTCTGTGAGCTCTGTGGCTGAGCCTGGGAGCAAAACTAATTTAAGACAGAGCAGGAAATGGTATATTTCTTTAACTTTCCACCTACTCTTAGTCAGCGCCCTGGTCTGGT
>NW_005872496.1:34685-36959 GCF_000147115.1 Myotis lucifugus
AGGTCATGGACACTCCCTGCAGCCCAGCCTTACTGTCTCCTCAGGAAGTTTGTGACTGGGCTCACACTGACTTCCCCTCACTGTGTGTCTTGCACAGTAATACACGGCCGTGTCCTCGGCTCTCAGGCTGCTGAGCTCCATGTAGGCTGTGCTCGTGGACGTGTCTCTGGTCATGGAGACTCTGCCTTGGAACTTCTGTGCGTACTTTGTGTTTCCCACTTCCAGGGTAAACCCTCCCCACCCACTCAAGCCCCTGTCCTGGGGCCTGTCGCACCCAGTGCATGTAGTAGTCGGTGAAGGTGTATCCAGAAGCCTTGCAGGAGACCTTCACGGAGGCCCCAGGCTTCCTCACCTCAGCCCCAGACTGCACCAGCTGCACCTGGGAGTGGACACCTGTGGGGAGGAGACAGGAGTGAGGGGAATCCCCCTTGACTCTCCCTGGACCCTCCTTAACCCAGGACCAGAGCCCCTTACCTGTCGCCATGGCCACCAGCTCCAGTCCATGCTGAGGGCTGTGCTGTGAGCACTTCTGTAGGGGAGGGTGTGGCTGTGGGTGATGCCCTCAGGGCACACACTTACCCATATTTAACCAGGTCTACCTCCTGTCTTTTGCATATTCATGAGGCAGAGTATTTCATAGCTGAGGTCTTGACCCCACCTGAGAGAAGGTGGGTGACACAGGGACCATGTTCAGTGTGAGTCTGAGGGTCCAAGTCCTAATTCTTTTTTCTTTAAATTATACCTTTATTGGTGAAGGTATTGCACATGTCCCTTTTATCACCCATTGACACCTTCTAGCCTGGCCCCGGGTGGCCACGTCTTCACTATCCTATTGTCCGTGTCCCTGGATGATGCGCAAATGCATACTAGTTTGTTGGTGACCTCTTCCCACCCTCCCACCCGACCATGACTTCCCTCTGAGATTCCCCATTCTGCTCCATGCTTCTAGGTCTCTGGATCCATTCTCTTAATCAGTTTGTTTTGTTCATTATTTCCACATATGAGTGAGGTCATGTGATACTTGTCTTTCTGTGACTGCCTTATTTCACTGACAAGATACTCTCCAGGTGCCTCCATGCTGTCCCACAAATGTATTACATTTTTTACCCACTCATCTACTCATGGGCATTGGGCCTGTGTCCAAGTCTTAGCTATTGCCAAATTGTGCTGCTATGAAGATAGGGCTGCATATATTGTTTATTACTGGTGTTTGGGGTCCCTTAGCATATATTCCTAAAAGTGGGATCACTGGGTCAAATGGCAGTTCCATCTTTAATTTTTTGAGGAAACTCCGTACATTTTCCACAGTGGCTGCAGCAGTCGGTATTCCCACCATCAGAGTATGAGGGTTCCCTTTGCTCCACTTCCTAGCCAGCACTTGTCATTTGTTGATGGTAGCCATTTTGACAGGTGTGAGCTGATACCTCATTGTCCTTTTAATTTGCATCTCTCTGATGGTCAGTGACATTGAGCATTTTTCCTATGTCTCTTGGCCATCTCTATGTTCACTTAGGAGAAATGTGTATTTAGGTCCTTTGCCCATTATTTAATTGGATTGTTTGTCTTCCTTTGGTTCAGTTGTATGGGATTCTTATACATTTTGTATATAAACCCTTTATCACACGGATCCTTGCCAAATATGTCCTCCCATAATCTGGGCTCCCTTTTCGTTTTGTTGATAGTTTCTTTTGCTGTGCAGACACTTTTTGTTTTGATGTATTCCCATTTTTTTTTATTTTCTCCTTAGTTTCCTTTGTCCTGGGAGGTGTATCTGTAAACACATTGCAATGAGAGATGTCTGAGATTTTGCTGCCTATGGTTTCTTCTACGATGTTTATGCTTTACCTACTCACATTTCGGTCTTTTAACCATTTTGAGTTTACTACTGTGTATGGTGTAAGTTTCTGTATTGTTTCATTTTTTGTATGTTTTTTCTGTCCAGTTTTTCCAATAATATTTATTGAAGGGACTGTTGTGACTGCATTGCCTCCTTTTTCGAATATTAATTGAGCATATTGGCTTGGGTAGATTTCTGGATTCTCTGTTCTGTTCCATTGATGTATATGCCTGTTTTGTGCCAGTACTAGGCTGTTTTTATTTTAATGGCTTTGCAGTATAATTCATATCTGGTATTGTGATCCCGCCACCTTTCTTGTTCTTTCTCAAGATTGCTGTGGCTAATTGGGGTCTTTTTTGGTTCCATATAAATTTTTGGAGTATTTGTTGTAGATCTGTGAAATATGCTGTTGCAATTTTAATAGGGATTACATTGAA
>NW_005872496.1:37334-54297 GCF_000147115.1 Myotis lucifugus
ACCCTTCACACATGCAGAAATACTTTTCTTAAAATCGAAGTAGTTTTTGGATGAAGCACTTGGGGTTTTCTCCTGATCAGTATCAGCTGGTGAAGAAAAGTCCCCATCACTGCCCACGTGTCATCTGCCAACAGCAGTGTTACCCCCTCCTCTGGGGTGTGTAGTGAGGAAAGCAGGAAATCAGAGCCTCAGAGAAAGAGTAGGAGCCATCCCTGGAGACAGCTGAGAGCTTGAGAGGAAAATCCCTGGGCCAAACAGGAAGGGCCCTTCGCTCCCCACTTCCCTCTGCCCCCTGTTCCTGGGGCTGCTCTCTGTGCTGAGGGTCCTGAGCGCCCCCTGGTGTCCTGGACGCTCCCTGCAGCCCAGCCCTGTTGTCTCCTCAGGGAGGTTTGTGTCTGGGCTCACACTGACTTCCCCTCACTGTGTCTCTTGCACAGTAATACATGGCTGTGTCATCAGCTCTCAGGCTGTTCATTTGTAGATACAGCGAGTTCTTGGCATTGTCTCTGTAGATGGTGAAGCTGCCCTTCACAGAGTTGGAGTAGTATTTGCTACCACCACCACTATTAACGTATGCGACCCACTCCAGTCCGGTCCCTGGAGCCTGGCGGAGCCAGTTCATTTCATAGCTACTGATGCTGAATCCAGTGGCTGCACAGGAGAGTCTCAGAGACCCCCCAGGCGGCACCAGGCCTCCCCCAGACTCCACCAGCTGCTCCTCACACTGGACTCCTGCAAACACAGAGACACAAGGTGGACTGAGAATCACATGGAAGCACCAACAGGCACAGGCACAGGTCTCAGCGCTCCCCACTCCTGAGAACGACCTTGAGAAATGATCAGGAGGAAAACGCAGCTTGGCACCAAGTCCATAGTGGAGCCGCTGGGGTCCTGTCTCAGGTGCTTGGGTTCTGGGTGTCTCCCCAACATGCCGGGCAAGGGCCCCTTTTTATGAGCAGGACGAGAGCCCCATTTGCATGGAGTCTGCATATAAGGTGCAGCTGGGACCCTGGGCTGCATGCCTGACCTTGTCATCCTAGGGGCGACCCCAGATGGGAAAGGACTCAAGGATGCTGGCCACAAGGGGTCCCGTCCTAACCCCCCTCCCTCCCTCCTTTCCTGAGACCCATCACCCTGACCCCATTCCTTTGTGCGCAGCTTCCAGGATTGAGAGTCCTCCTTCCTCGGGGTTTTGATGAGGACCCAGGGGTGCTCCCCCAGAGGCATATGGATGGGGCTTCCTCTCACTCTCCTTCACCCGCTGTGGGCCATGTTGCCTTTTTGGGGTTTAGGAATAAGAATGTGAATTGAATGATGCTTTTATTTTGAAGCTGAAAGATTCCCCTTGTTATTTTCCTCAATCAGATCCTCCACAAAACTTGAACCTCTACAGGTAAGGGGGAAGGAGAGGCTGGGCTGGATGCTGTGGCCACAGCCCCCGTCTCTAATCTGCTGCCATTCTCACAAGCACACATCTGCCTCCTGAAAGCACAGATTTCACTCAGCTTCCTGCTGTTCATGTGCAAAAGCCCTATTTCCAAGCCTCTCAAAGTGGGAGTATTTCCATCATTTACAAATGGAGCCCTGGCTGATGGGCCTCAGTGGTTGGAGCGTCATCCCCACAACAAAGGGTGTGAACTCTTTAGAGTCACCTCCTCCACCACCATGTGGAGGTTGTTGGGTTTTTTTTTTCTTTTTAATATATTTTATTGGTTCTTTTACTGAGATGAAGGGAAAGGGATAGAGAGTTAGAAACAACGATGAGAGAGAAACATCGATCAGCTGCCTCCTGCACACTCCCCACAGGCTATGTGCCCACAACCAGGGTACATGCCCTTGACCAGAATTGAACCTGGGACCCTTGAGTCCACAGGCCGATGCTCTATCCACTGAGCCAAACCAGTTAGGACTGAGTTAATAGATTTAATAAGTGTGTCCACCTCCCTCTCCACATGGGGAAGAAATCTGGATGAACATATGTGGTAAATGAAGTAAAGACAACACGTTGATGTAAGAAGTGTCCAAACATGGAGAGAATGTTTTATAAGATTTTATTCCAGCCAAAGAGTTGACAACTCTTGAGGGAGCAAGACCTCAAATGCTTTGGAGAATAATCGTTTGTAGCTGTGTCTGTGCATTTGAAGTTAAGGAGGGAAAGTGAGGAGTGACACGGAGGGGGGAGAGAGCAAGGCTGGGACTGGATGCTGGGATTGTGAACAGGAGGTTCTCTCTCTCTCTCTCTCTCTCTCTCTCTCTCCCTCTCTCTTCTAATCTTTATTGTTGAAAGTATTGCATAGGACATCCTTTTCTCCCCATTATCCTCACTGCTCACTCCCATTCCCTCCACAGGCCCTCAGCACCCCATTCTCTGCGTCCATTGATTAAGTATATATGCAGAGAAGTTCATTGGTTGATCTCTTCCCACCAACCCTCCCCTGCCTTCCCACTGAGGTTCCATGGTCTGTTCATGCTTCTATGTCTCTGGGTCTATTTTTGTTCATCAGCTTATTTGGTCCATTAGCAAGGTAAACTGGTGCAGTCGTTATGAAAACCAGTATAGAGTTTCCACCTAAAAATTAAAAATGGAGCTCCTATTTGACACAGTGATTCCACTTCCCAGCCCAAGACCAAGTCCAGGCTGGGCCATATGGTCTACGCCCTTCCCCGTCTCTCTCAGACCACTGCTCCAGACCAAGTCCGGGCCAGGACATCTTGTTGACCCCCACCTCAGGCTCTCTCTCTCTCGGACCCCTGACCAAGACCAAGTCCGGGCCTGGACATCTGGTCGAATGCAGCCACTATGCAACCATCTCTGGCGGCTGCCCATTTTGCGGAGTCTGGTCGACTGCGGTTTTCGGGGTGGGGGGAGAAAATGGGGAGGGATCCGGCCCTCGGTCCCTCTGGGAAAGGGACCGCGTCCTCCGCCTTTCACCCCTGCTTTCCCGTTCTAGCCGGAGGTCCGAAGGCCCCAGCGGGGTTAGTGGATAGGACCTGCAGCAGGTCTGGGGCTCCTGGAGAACGGGCTGAAGTCAGTCCCAGATGCATGTTTTCCTCCTGACCCTTCTCTCAGGATGAGCCTCCTCCATCTTATCCCCGGGGGTCCTACCCGCCCTTCGCCTTCTGCAGCCTTTCCTCGGCCTCCAGGGCGGTTTCCATCTCCATCTTCTCCTCCTGCGTCTGAGTGACCCCTGCGCCCGAGTTCGTTTCCAAAACTTCGGATGAGCCCTTGGGAGGCGCTTATGATTCCTGCTCTGCTCTTGGACGGAACCATGTCCTTTGGGTTCCACACTGTGCCGCCCCCAGCGGCTCCCACAGGACACCTTCCAGGGACCCCCAGGGGACAGCGTGCGGCCTCCAGCCCGTGCCATGCTGCACTCTTAGCCCTTCCAGTAGCTCTGGGGGACCCCAGGGACCGCCCGGAGACAACATGCTCCTGAAGCAGCCAGGTCCCCTGGGGGAAACCCACCCAAACACGGTCCCACCATCTCCAAACGCCCTCGGTGCTGAGGCAGACTCTGAGCAATCACTGCGCTCACACACCTTCCACAGCGCATGCGGCCTCTCTGCCACATTCTCACAGGGTTTCTGTTCTGCTCTTTCGCCTCCATGGAGGCCCCGCTTCTGAAGCCACCATCGCTGCCCTCTGGGAGCAGTGCGACCCGGGTCATGGGATCCGCAGTCACCAGGTCCTAGCAAACATCAAAGCCTCCAAAGCACTGAGACTCCTGAGGCGCGGCCTCCTCTCCCTCACCGCCAGGCTGGTGTCCAGCAGCAGCGGCCAGAGGCGGAGGGTGCAGGGGTCCAGGCCACCATGTCCCCCAGGTCCAGTAGCACCAGCTGGGCCAGCCCTGGGCATGCGCACTCAGGACCTGGGCGCTGGAGCTTTTCCTGCAGCTCCGCCTCCTCTTGCTCAGTGCCCTTCTCTGCTGCTGATAACTGGGCCTGACAGTCGCCTGGAGGGAGAACTGAGGTCTCTTGAAGCGCTTGGTCCTGCTCTGGCCCTGCTCTGGCCCATGGCAATGTGAGGACTGAGAGGGGACAGCAGGACCGAGGTGGTGGCTGCTGCCCAGCTGGTGGCAGGACCTTGGGGGAGGAGATGGTTCATGAGGCAGCTCACCTGGGCCTGGGACTGCAGGGGCCATAGGGAAGGCAGTGCGCAGGCGTGAGGGAGGAGGCTATAGTTTTTTTGGTAGAAGTTACGGTGAGATTGAAACCACACAAGTCCCTGGAAGCAGAATTCCTCCCCCTCCCCAACCACCTCGCCAAAATAGAAGCCCTGCGCCCCTCTCCTTTCCAGTCTCCATCCAAGCAGGTCTGACTTGCTGAGTGATCTTTCCTGTGCTTCTCAGGGGTTTCAATCAGGAGCATAATAACCATCCCACATCCCCTTGGTGTGTGTGTGTCATGAACATCTGTACCAGCTGCTGTGCCTCTGCTTCTGCATGGTGTCACTCCTCTGGGTGCTGTGAGCATGAGGACAAGCACCAGGACTGTTAGCCTGGTCTCTGGGGCTTCTCCTAGAAGGAGTGCTGACTGTGCCCTCAGAGAACCATTCCCTCCTTTGGGTCCTGGTCACCGTACCCAGGGAACCCTTCCTTCACAGCAGGGGCTACGCTGTAGGAGGTGGTCAGGAAGTAGGATGTGGGAACAATTAGTGACTCCTTAGGGATAAAATCAATGTGCCTCTGATCCCATGGATATAGATAGATATGGATATAGATATAGATATAGATAGATATTGATTTAGATATTGTTTTATATATATATGTGAACTATAGATGTATTTGTAGATATAGATATAATTATAGCTATAGAGATTGTTTACTTTATCCTTACTTGAGCATATTTTCATTGATTTTTAGAGAGATGTATAAAAGAGAGAGAGAGAGCGAGAGAGAGAGAGAGAGAGAAGTAATATAGAAATATTGAGCAGGGAAATGTGGTGAGAAAGGGAGGAACATTGATGGTGGGGAACATATTTTTCATTTGCCTCCCATATCTGCCAAGACATAGAATCAAACCCACAACCTTGTTATTTATTTGTTTTAATATATATTTTATACATTTCAGAGAGGAAGGGAGAGGGAGAGACAGATAGAAATATTAATGATGAAAGAGAATTATTGATCGGCTGCCTCCTGTATGGTCACGACTGGGAATCAAGCCCACAACCTAAGTATGTGCCCTGACCAGGAATGGAATCATAGGTCAAAGCTCAAGAACTTGCCACACAAGCATGGCTTCTTTCAGTTTTGAAATAAATTTTTAGTTAGTTTAGAATTCAACCTTGATGGTTACTCAATTTTCCTTCAGCACTTAAAGTCCTCATTTGTTGCAGGAGGTTCATGTTTAGGAGACCAGAAGTCCCATCTGACAAGGTTTCCCTTACAAAGTAATCAGAGGATAAACTAAGACCAGAGGGTGAGCCTAGAGCCAATGGACCAAGTGTTGGGGAGAGTGGAGTGTCTGTGAGGGTCCCTGGGAACCAGAAGCATGAACTAGAGAGACACAGACAGAGCTCCTTCCAGGGTCCTATTCCTTCAGGGCAGTTTTGTGCTGGATGTGTAGAAGCTGCACAGCCTCCTTTGTGCTGTTTATTCTCTAGACTCTATTGTGGATCCAGTTTCATGCCCTGGGACATAAAATAACCTCAGTCATGATCAGGTGTGTGGGGGAAGATGTTGGAAATGATTTAGGAATTATTAAGTTTAGGTTATGAAAATCTTGTTATTGGAAGCCCGATGTCTGCATGTGACCCTTTGACCACTGTCCCCACATGATGGGGTTCAACTTGAACCTGCACCTGACCCAGTGCCACATTGGGGGTAGAGCTACCTGGGAACATGATGGAGATTAACCAAGACTGAGGACACACACATCTAGGGCTCTTGTTTCATTAGGTTATCATCTCCTAGTTGTATACTGTTCAAGTTTTCTTCCGTCACTTTCCTCTGAAACAGCCCACATGTTTCCTAGAGCCATGAAGACACTCTGTTGAGAGGTGCAGGGGCACAAGCCATTTGTGTGTTGGTTTTGTATCTTACAACTTTCCTGAATTCTAGTTCTATTAGCTTCTCATACATTTTTTAAGGTTTTCTATGTACAAGATCCTGTCATCTGCTTACAGATAAGGAGAAACATTTTAACTGGTTTCTTTCTGATTTAGATATTTTAAATTTCCTTTTCTTGCCTAATTATTCTGAGAAGAACTTCTAGTTTTAACGAATAGAAGTAGTCACAGGGAAGCCATTGTCTTGGTCCTGATGTAGGAAGAAAAGCTTTGAAATTTTCTCTGTGTAGCATGATGTCACTTGTTGGCTTTTCAAACATGACCTTTAGTATATTGAGGTCCATCTCTTCTACACCTAATCTGCTAAGAATTTTAATTCTGAAGCATTTTTCAATTTTAAAGGTTTTATTCTATATCTATTTATATGAGGGTATACTTTATCCTTCATCCTGTGGATGAGATGTAGCACAGTTACTGATTTACATATGTTGATGCATCCTTGGATGGTAGGATGGTATCTCACTTGATCGTGGTAAATGATCCTTTCAGTGTGCAGATTAGTTTCCCGGGCATATTTTTGAGGGATTTTGCATGTAATTTCATCAGGGAAATTGACCTGTCATTTTTGTTTGTTTCTACTTGACTTTGAGATGAGTGTAATGGTCACCTCAAGAACTCTGTTTGGAAGTGCTGTCTCTTTCCTTAATTCTTGGAAGAGTGAAGAAGAGTTGATTAGAAAGTTATCATGTCCTATTTGAAATTCTGGTAGAATTCACCCTTGAGTCCATTTGGTCCTTGACTTTTATTTGGAAGATTTCCACTATTACTTCAATTATATTTTAAAATTTGTAGCAATCTAGCAAAGTTTGGATTAAATTCCTAATTTGAGCTCCTACTAAGTGGACTGAGAAATACAACTGTTGATCTTCACAAGTTGTGGTCAGTGTTGAAATGATAACTTCTATCAGACCACACATTTATTTCATATGGCATGCAAGAAAACAAAATCTAACCCCATTTTTTATTTTAAAAATCTTAAAAAGAAATATTTCTTTATTGATTTCAGAGAAGAAGGGAGAGGGAGGGAGAGATAGAAACATCAAGGATGAGAGAGAATCATTATTTGGCTGCCTCCTGCACTTCACCCACTGGGGTATGTGCCCTTGACCGGAATCAAACACAGGAGCCTTCAGTCTGCAGGCCGACACTCTATCCACTCAGGCAAATGGGCTAGAGATAACCCCATTTTCTTATATAGAATTCTTAAAGTACAGTGTATAAGGACACCAACAGTTTTGTATCACTGCTCATGTGTGAATGCATGTCTTTTCCAGAAACGAGTGTGTAACTGTGTTTGTGTGACTCTGTGTGTAACTGTGTGTGTAACTGTGTGTGTAACTGTGTGTGTGTGTGACTGTGTGTGTGTGACAATGTATCTGTGTGACTGTGTTTCCTGTGCAAGTAGTAAGAGGACGATATGGACGCAGGGGGTCCCATGGATGCTCCTCGGTTTCCAACCTGCTCCTGATGCAGATCTCACCCAGAGTGAAGCTGGAAATCCTTGGCTCCAGGAGGAAAGGTGGAGGAGGAGTTTGGTGATGCACATCCCAGCCTCAGGGTCACCTGTCCCCGCTGTGGGGTTAGCACTGCTTCCTGGTGGACAGCAGGGTCCCCGTGTGGATGGATGTGGGGCTCCCTGTGCTTGGTGCACTGAGCTCACAGCTCTTCTGGGGGTCAATGTGGACCCAGAGAGGATGGGTGAGGTCCACCAGCCCTGAGTGAGCTCAGGCCTTTCAGCAGAGGGAGGGCCCTGCGATCTCTCTGGAACCAGGAGGGGAAGGGCACATGGAGAGTCAGACACTGAGGGAGCTGTGACCCCCTAATCCCCTAGGGAGGGATTCAGAGCTGTGCACACAGCCAGATCCCAGTAACCCACCCGTGGAGCTCACACTCATCATAGAAAAGTTGAAAAGAGAGTAAAAAAAGCCACTTTTAGAATTTGTGAAGGAGAGTCCCCGTCACTGCTGACTTGTCACCTGCAAACACAATGTCCCTTCTTCACTGTTGTCTGCAGGGAGAATATGAGAAGGAAGAGCCATCCCTGGAGGCAGCTGAGAGCCTGAGAGGAAATCCCTGAGCCCAACAGGAAGGCCCTTCCCTCCCTACCTCCCTCTGGCCCTGCTCCTGGGGCTGCTCTCTGTGTTGTGGATCCTGAGCGCCCCCTGCTGTCTGGGACGCCCCCTGCAGCCCAGCCCTGCTGTCTCCTCAGGGAGGTTTGTGTCTGGGCTCACACTGACTTCCCTCACTGTGTCTCGCACAGTAATACACGGCCGTGTCCTCGGTGGTCACGGAGCTCAGCTGCAGGGAGAACTGGTTCTTGGCCGTGTCAGCAGTGATGGAGATGCGGCCCTGGAAGGCTGGGTTGTAGCTTGTGCCCCCTGACCAGTACCCCATCCACTGCAACCCTTTCCCTGGCGGCTGGCGGATCCAGTTCCTGTAGTAACTACTGGTGACTGAGCCCCCGGACACAGTGCAGGTGAGGGAGAGGGTCTGAGAGGGCTTCACCAGTCCTGGGCCTGACTCCTGCAGCTGCACCTGGGACAGGACACCTGGGACAGAGAGAACACAGTGAGTCCTGGGCTCAGATGCAGGGTCCCCATCTCCTCATGTCTAAGCCCTGAGTCACTCACATCTGGGAGCTGACAGCAGGAAGAGGAAGAGCCACATGGGAGTCATGTCTTGCAGGTGAGATCCTGGTCCCCCAGAAAGTATTTTCCAGGATGAGGTGGCCCTGAATTTAAGTGGACGCCAACTGTGTCTGTGTCTGGTGGCCGTGTGGGCATTTGCATATGGGAGGTGTCTGCACATACAAAGGGCAAGAGTTGAGGTAGGTCCTGGACTCTGGGGCTTCTCCTGGAAGGAGGTGCTGACTGTGCCCTCAGAGAATCAGGCCCTCCTTGGGGTCCTGGTCACCGTGCCCAGGGACCTCTCCTTCCACTCCAGGGCCTGTGCTGCAGGAGGGGGTCAGGAAGTAGGATGTGGGCACAATCAGTGACTCCTTAGGAATAACATCAATATAGATATAGATGATATAGATATAGATATAGATATAGATATAGATATAGATATAGATATAGATATAGATATAGATATAGATAGATATGAAGATAGAGATGTAGAGGTAGATGTAGTTGTATTGATAGATATACATATAGGCATATATATATAGTTTACTTTTCTCTCACCAGAGGATGTGTTCATTGATTGTTGAGGGTAAGGAAAGGAGAAAGAGAGGAGAGAAACAACAATGTGAGAGAGACATGTTGATCAGTTCCCTCCCATATGCGCCCACATTGTGAATCAAACCTGCATCAATTTTATTATTTATTTATGTATGTATTTAAATATTTTTAATTGATATCACAGAAGACGAGAGAGGGAAATAGAGACAGAGCAATAAATGATAAGAGAGAACCATTGATTGGCTGTGTTCTGCACACTCAAACTGAGGATGTTGCACAAAACCTAGGTATGTGCCCTGACTGGGAATTGAACCATGACCTCCTGGTTCTTATGTTGATGCTCAACCACTGAGCCATGCTGGCCAGGCTGTCCCTGCACTTTCAGGGTTCACAGAGCTCCCTGTGTACCTGGGCTCTGGTGGGCAGAACGTTGGCAACATTATAGGTGACCAGGCCCCAGCCCTTCCATGGCTGCCCTCTGACCCCAGTGGCCGTGGGCTTGTCCACCAAGATGCTCTGCAGCTCACAGGTCCCTGGAGGTTCCCTCAGCTCTGGTGTGAGCTGTTCGAGGTGCTCTGAGGTCAGTGCTCAGCTGTGTCCCCACCTGACACAGGAGGGGCCCCCAGGACCTGACATCACATGCGGGCACTGCAAGTGGGCTCAGCAGAGCGGCTGAGTAGCCCTGGCCCTGGCATCTCATGGAGTGCCTGGCACAAGACATGGTCATGAGGAGATGGCGTGGGGGGCATTTAAGGCAAAACCTACCAGGGCGGGAAGGAGAGGGCACACACCTCCACCTTGGACATCCTGTGCTGTCTCCATGGGGTAAGAGTGTGGGCGGCAGAGGACAGAGGGTGAAGATGGGGTGGTGTCTGTGGAGCTGGAGGCACAGCAGAGGTGGGTGGGACCATGTCTCCCTTCAGCAGGTTCTCGGGATGCAGGTGGTTCCCCAGGGGAAGCCGGTCTGGTGTTGGGGCACGTCCCCTGGGACCAGGTTCTGAGACCCAGGGGGAGCAGCACCCAGCAGGGTGTCCAGCCTCCATCTGGGGCACAGGGACAGGTAGGCACTTCCAGGATCTCTGAGGGGTGGTGCCACAGGGTCCGACCCTACACCTCCATGTGCAGCCATGTCAGTGAGAGGCAAGCAGCTAACTGCCCCCAAAGGGCTCCTCCTGGGGCAGAGCTAGGGGCTGATAACACTCAGGTGAGGTTATCACCTGGACTCCGTGTTCCCCTCCTAGCACTGTGTCGAGAGTAGTGGACTTAGGTCTCAGTGAGGGGACCAGAATCCCTACAATGTTTGCCTTGTCAACCCAGAGAGCAACCATCAGGGACTTGTTGACAGGAAGGACCCAGATGAGAAGTCAACCAGATCTGAAACACAGCCACTTCCTGCTTTTTTTCCTGCAGAGAATCTAATTAAAGACACAAAGAAGGAAGCAGGAAGGGCCCCAGGGACACTAGGAGGGAAGAAAGCATTCACCCCAATAGGAAGCCTGCACATCCCTCTGGGGAAAGCCTCAGAGCTGGGACCTGGGTTTGCTGGTCCTGAGCGCCCCCTGGGGTCCTTAACGCTCCCTTCAGCCCAGCCCTGCTGTCTCCTCAGGGAGGTTAGTGTCTGGGCTCACACTGACTTCCCCTCACTGTGTCTCTCGCACAGTAATACACGGCAGAGTCCTCGGCTCTCAGGCTGTTCATTTGCAGATACAGCGAGTTCTTGGCGTTATCTCTGGAGATGGTGAAGCGGCCCTTCACAGCATCGGCGTAGTATGTGTAACCACCAGTATTAATGCGTGAGACCCACTCCAACCCCTTCCCTGGAGCCTGGCGGACCCAGCTCATGTAGTAGCTACTGAAGGTGAATCCAGAGGCTGCACAGGAGAGTCTCAGAGACCCCCCAGGCTGCACCAGGCCTCCCCCAGACTCCACCAGCTGCTCCTCACACTGGACTCCTGCAAACACAGAGACACAAGGTGGACTGAGAATCACATGGAAGCACCAACAGGCACAGGCACAGGTCTCAGCGCTCCCCACTCCTGAGAACGACCTTGAGAAATGATCAGGAGGAAAACGCAGCTTGGCACCAAGTCCATGGTGGAGCCGCTGGGGTCCTGTCTCAGGTGCTTGGGCTCTGGGTGTCTCCCCAACATGCTGGGCAAGGGCTCCCTTTTTATGAGCAGGAGGAGAGCCCCATTTGCATGGAGTCTGCATATAAGGTGCAGCTTGGACCCTGGGCTGCATGCCTGACCTTGTCATCCTAGGGGCGACCCCAGATGGAAGGACTCAAGGACACTGGCCACAAGGGTCCTGGTCTGGACCCCACCTCCCTCCCTCTTCCTGAGACCAATCTACCCTGACCCCATTTCTTTGGAGGCAGTTTCCAGGATGAGAGTCTCTACTGGGGTTTTGATGAGGACCCAGGGTGCTTCCCCAGAGGCACGTGGATGGAGCTACCTCTCTCTCTCTTTCACGCTTGGGCCATGTCGCCTTTCTGAATTTGGGAATAAGAATGTGAATTGGATTACGCTTTTATTTTGAAGCTGAAAGATTCTCCTGTTATTTTTCTCAATCAGATCCTCCACAAAACTCAAACCTCTACATGTGAGGAGGCAGGAGAGGTTCGGCTGAACACCTTGGCCGCAGCCTCTGTCTCAAACCTGCTGCCACTTTCACAAGCACAAAGCTGTCTCCTGAAACCACACGTTTCCCTTAACTTCCCTGCTGTTCCTGTGTAAAAGTCCTATTCCCAGCCTCTCAAAGTGGGAGAATTTCCATCATTTAATAATGGATTCTTGATGGGTGGTGGGGGCTGGCTGGCTTGGGTCAATGGAGGGAAAAAAGGACATATGTGATACTTTCAACAATAAAAAATTATTAAATATAAATAATTAAATAAATAAAATTTAAAAATGGAGTCCTTGCCCTGGCCGGTTTTCTCAGTGGATAGAGCATACCCTTGGGAACCAAAGGGCCTCAGGTTTGATTCTGGTCAAGGGCATGTACTTGGTTGCAGGCCCTTCCATGCCCTTGCCCTGGTCAGAGCTTGTACAGGAGGCAACCAATTGATGTGTTTCTCTCACATCAATGTTTCTCTCTTCTCCTACCTCCCTTCCACTGTCTCTCTGAAAAGCAATGGAAAAATATCCTTGGGTGAGGATAAAAAAAGATAAAAGAAGGAATATGTTGGTTCTTGGAAGCAAAGTTCTGGGTAGAGAGTTGAGGCACCACGTCTTCCTTGGGGGCAGGTGAGCACCTCCCTTCTCAGAGGAGAGCAGCCATCTGTGTCCATCCTCCACAGCCCCAGGTGAGGACAGACAGACACAGGAATCTGGGACTGTGGTCACTGTTCCTCTGGGAAGGCAGACCCCATCACTTGGAAAGTGCAGTCACGCTGGGGAGGGGGTGGGGCATGGGCAGGTCAAACACCACGATGCCTTACTTCTCTCTACCTTTTCAATTTTATCCTTATTTTAAAATATATTTTGATTGATTTCACAGAGGAAAGGATGGGGGAGAGAGATAGAAACCTCAGTGATGAGAGAGAATCATCGATCGGTTGCCTCCCTGCATGCACCCCACTGGGAGTCCAGGCAGTGGCCCAGGCAAGCACCCTGATCAGGATTCCAACCCTTTACAAACTTGGTTCATAGGTGGAAGCTCAACCAACGAGCAACACCTGGCAGTATCTGGGGAGACCTCTTACCATTTCTTTCTTTCTATTTTTTTTTAAAGATTTCTTTATTCAGTTAGTTTTGTTCATCCTCATCCCAGGATATTTCCCACTTATTATTAGAGAAAGTGGAAGGGAGGGGGAGAGGGAGAGAGCCCATAGAGACACATTGAGTAGTTGCCTCTTGCAGGCAGGGATGGAGATTCCAATGGAGGTCCGTGCTCTTGACAGGAATCAAACCCGAGACCTGTGAGTCCCCAGGCTGACGCTCTATCCACGGAGCCACACGGTGGGACCCCTCCCCCATGTCTAGTTAACACTGTGGAGGCCCCGCACCGCATGCAGGCAGCCAGCATCCTGCCGGGTGGACCCACAGACCTGGGGGTGTCTGTGTTGCCGGAACGAGGGGAACTAGGATGGAGAGGCCCCCAGAAGGGCAGCCCCAGGTGCCAGGACACAGCGGGGCACGGGGAGCTGGGCTGGAACCTCTCTCCAGAGACTTCAAGACGAAGAACCACCCAGACCCCCTCTCCTGCAGGCGGATGCTGGGCCTCGCTGTGGGGACCCGCCTGAGCCAGCTGGTCAGGACCCGTGAGGCTGAGGGAAACACAAACCTAAATGAGGAAAAAGTCCGTGTTCCCAGGTGCCAGGAGGAGACAGGGACTCCCTCCCCCCCTCCCTGCAACACGCATGGAGGTTTCAGTGTCAGTTTAAAAGCTCACTGAGGCCTCCCCAGCTTACACCCCAGCGTGTTTTCTGGGGACCTTAGAACCCACTCTGAAGTGTGACCACTAGGGGGCACCCTCTCCCCACTTCTGTGGGAGGAAGGGGGCAGCCAGGCTTCAGGGGGCTCCTGGCTCCCAGTGCAAACCTCCTTCCTGTCCTAAAGAGGTGGGAGGGTTCATGTTCCCTGGGATCAGCTCCAGGAGCAAACACGTGTGGCCCCTCCAGGCACCAGGGGATTCAGGGTGAACTCTGGTGACCAGTGGTGCTGCCAAGTCCCTCCTGAGGCTGCTCCTCTGTGAACAGCTGTGTTTCTGGGGACGGTTTCCCACAAGAACTCAGTTCCCTCCCCTTATCTGCTGCTTTGTCATCCCCACTCAGACAGCCCCACTGCAGTTATGATAATTCTCCAAATAGACCCATTTCTGTACATTCACCCGGGATTGTGAAGTAGATTCTTCTGATTTTTCTTCATAGATGAACATGTCACCTGCAAGTAGGGACACCTTGTGTGTGGGCTCACATTTGAATGTCTCTATGCATTTTTCCTGTCTTATTGCTCTTGTTAACACGTCAAGGATGATGTGGAATAGAAGTGGTAAGAATGGGCCTTTTTGACTCTGTCCCCATCTGAGGGAATCATGTAACTTCCCACAATCGAGTGTGACATTAGCTCCAGGAGTCCCATGATCAGAGTGAGGAAGGGCCCCTTTATCCCACGTGCCCTAAGCGTTTTATCATGAATGAAGCTGTGCTTTGTACACATTTTTCTGTATCAATTTTACTGACCATATGACTTCTCTTCTTTACACAGTTGACCTGTTGGATTACATTGATGATTTAAAAATGTTGAATCATCTTTGAATTGTTGGGATAATTCCTGCTTGGTCATGATGGAGTATGAGTTTCTTATATTGCTGGTAGGATTGGCTAATCTTCTGTTGAGGATTTTAGTAAATATGTTAACAAGAGGTTTCAGTCTGTAGTTTACTCTTTCTCTGTACTGACTGCACAAAGAATGCTGGTCACATAAGAACGCATTAGGGAATGTGTTTATTCTCCTAATTAATTTCTGATATTGGTCATTTGTCTCTTTGTCAGTCTTGTTAGCACTGGGTTAGTTTTATTGATCTTTTCAAAGATTTAGCTGTTGGTATCATTGGTGGTTTTCTATCATTTTTCTGTGTTGATTTCATTAATCTCAGCTCATCTTTATTTTTCCTTCCTTCTGCTTGACTTTGGGTGATTTTGATCTTCCTTTTCTAATTTATTTTCTTAAAAATTTTGCTATTGAGAGTATTACTGATGTCCCCATTTTTACCCCCATATCAAACTTCCACCCCATTCCTGCCCCACTCTGGCCTTCACCACCATCCTGTCTGTGTCCATAGGGCATGCATATGTGCCTGTGAGTTCTTTGGTTCATCCTATTCCACTCTCTCCTCCCTCTTCCCTCTGAGTTTCATTCTGTTCCACGTTTCCGTGTCTCCAGTTCTATTTTATGCATCAGTTAATTTTGTCATTAGGTACTTTGTTCACTTATTTTGGTTCTTAGATTCAATTGTTGATAGTATGTATGTATTGTCAATATTTTGTTCATATATTCTTTTTTTTATCTTTATACTCGAGGCACGGTGGAGGAAATTCTTGCATGGGAGGGGGGTTTCCTCAGCTCAGCCTGCACCCTCTCCAATCCGTGACCCCGTGGGACTGCTGGCTCCTCACTGCTCATATGCTTGCCGGCCTGATCCCCCTAACTGCTCTCCCCTGCCTGCCTGATCACCTCTAACCGCCTCTGCCTCAGCCCCCAACCCCCCCCACCATGGCTTTGTTTGGAAGGACGTCCAGAAGGTCGTCCGGAAGACGTTCAGTCTAATTAGCATATTACCCTTTTATTAATATAGATGCCACCTTACAGGTTGTCCTATCATGGAAGGGGAGCCCACAGTAGCATCCTGGGTTCTGACCAGGGATCATTCACTCATGCTTTATCTCAGCAGATGAGATTCCTAGAAGACTCTTGGATATACCTTGAACATTTCTATCAAATTTGCCAAATCATCCTCCAAAAATATTGAACCACTTTAAACTCCCACCAGCAACCATGCGTGTGCCCTCTGTCCTACTTTGATGTCAATATCATTGATTTTAACCCCTTGAAGCTTCCGTCACTTCAGCTGGGACTGCTTGGCACTTGAGCCAACCTCAATGGTCAGCCCGGAACTTGATTTCCAGAGATAGAATTATGGAGGAGAAAAAATAGTTTTCCTCTACCCTTCTGAGTTCTGAGAGGAGGCCCTTGTAATGAAAGACAGATTACCAAGAGAAAAACAAAAGTTCATTAATATGTGTACCTCATGTATATGTGGGAGATCCCAGGGAAAAATGAATAACTCCCCAATGTGGCTTAGAATCCAGATTTAAATACCTTCTTCCTAGGGAGAGGAGACAGGAGATGTAGGCCTCTTAGAGGAGAGTAAATGATTTTTAGGAAAGATGAATGGGAGGGGGGGAGATAGCTTGTAACAAAATTTGGGTGTGATGTCAACTTCCAGTCTCCTGTCCTGTGACAGTTGTCAGTCTTCACTGGCTGATGACACTTTTCTCATCGAGGGGACCTATGACATTTAAGCTCCTTTTGGGGGGTTTGATTTTAGGCAGATCAGGAGACTTCAGTGAAAGCCTCTTGGTGCATTTGCTGTTTGTCAAGCATCTGCAGCTCAAGATCATCAATATAACAACACGGAATATGTTGAGGTGGCATGTTCTCTGGCCTTCACAATAAACCCAACAAAAGCTTGTTTCCTCTCTCAGATGATTTGCTACAGTAGCGTTGTTTCCTGGAGACAGTATTCTGACCAGACCTCCAGGGAGTGGTCATAACATACCCTGTGCTTGTAGAAAGGGGTGGGCCATATCACTAAATAAATCAGGGTCAGTTTTCTCATCGTGTGGAAAGGGAGATAAAGTTATGAAAGTTTATCTTCCTTTCCACAGGTTTCCTGCAGATTTGTGTCTCCGCTGCAGCCCCAGTGGTCCCAGCGTTGCCATGGAGCTTCTGGCTGCTGGGTGCCGGGCCCCCCTGCAGGCTTGTGTTTCTGCTCCTCTGGCCCCTGCAGCAGTGGTGAAGAAGCAAACCCAGAGGCCCTCCATGGGAGGGGTGTGGCGGAACGCTTGCATCATTGCCATGGAGATTACACAAGCGTCCCAGCCCAGCTGCCCCCATCTTTTTCATGAAGTGACAGTCAATTTGCATATTCCTCCTTATTGGCTGTGGATGCCTCCATCTTTGTCCCAGAGTTACATTCAATTTACATA
>NW_005872496.1:54634-62016 GCF_000147115.1 Myotis lucifugus
ACCCTCAGCACAGCCCACGCTTTTCCAGGAGCAACAAGCTAGGCTTTGTTCATATTCTCTCCTCCTCCTCTCTTCTCTCTCCTCTCTCTTCTCTTCTCCTCCTCCTCCTCCTCCTCCTCCTCTTTCTCCTCCTCCTCCTCCTCCTTCTCCTGCTCCTCCTCCTCTCCTCCTCCTCCTCCTCCTCTTTCTCCTCCTCCTCCTTCTCCTTCTTCTCCTCCTCCTCCTCCTCCTCCTCCTCCTCCTCCTCCTCCTCCTCTTTCTCCTCCTCCTCCTCCTCCTCCTCCTCCTCCTCCTCCTCCTCTTCCTCCTCCTCCTCTTCCTCCTTCATTTTCCTACTTCTCCTTCTCCTCTTTATCCCCCTTCTGAATGTGTGGAGTTGTAATCTGGTGTGGTCTGAAGCTGTCCACCAGGTGCACTGGCTCTAGGGCAGTTATGGCAAACCTATTACACACGTGTCAGAGGTGACATATGAACTCATTTTTTTGGTTGATTTTTCTTTGTTAAATGGCATTTAAATATATAAAATAAATTTCAAAAATATAAATATTTTTTTTACTATGGTTGAAAATATAAAAAAATTTCTATATGTGACATGGCACCAGAGTTAGGGTTTTTCAAAATGCTGACACACCAAGCTCAAAAGGTTCGCCATCACTGCTCTAGGGCCTCTTGGGTGGTGCAAAGTCAGCCACTGCATGGGGTCACCAAGCAGGAGCTACAGGGGCATCTGCAAATGGCTGTTACTTGTATTTGGCATGAAAGTGCCCAGGCGAGGACGAGTTTTGAAGCAAGGCAGGCTGCTGCTAGTACCAGGTCCCGGGTCTCTTATTGATAGGTTTGGGGCACACTGATGCCAGCTGCTGCTTGTTTGAGAGATTATAGGAGAGTCTGAAGCCTGAGCCAGGACAAGCTATTCCTATGGAAAGGCTGCTGCAAACAATTTGGGTGGGGCTGCAATTTCGATTGGGTGGGTACTCAGGGAATCACCAGGGCAGAGAAACTGTGTGAGCCACACTAATGGCACCTCAGATATGGCTTGGAAACAGCTATGTGATGGGAAGGTCCCAGGACAGAACAGTGACCTTTAGGAGCAGCCCTGTCTGGGAGAAAGCCACCCCTAGTTCCTGCCAAATGATGGACAATCCAGTTCTTCCCCGTATGTCCCTGGATCCCCCAATTCCCCTGCCTGCCCCTGGAGCTCAGAGGAAGCAGGACCCTGTAAGAGTCTGGCCCTTTAAGAGGAACAGCTTGGGTCCCCAGCTGCCTCCATATCACTCAGAGACAATCATTTCTGGTTTTTACAACCTGAGGTTATGAGGACTTCTGTTCCCACCTCTGGATCCCAGGGTTGGGGGTCTGGTGTGAGGCTGAGACCCTTTGCTTTTCACAGGAGGCCTCCAGAGCTGAGATATCCCTGCCAATTAAAAACATGCCACATGTGGGTGTCAGACTAGCCTTTTCCCTGCCTCCACCCTTCCTACCAGTCTCGGTGTGCTTTCTTCCATACCTCCCTAGTCAGGAAAAATGGTTGTTCTCTATTTTAGTTGTGCATTTCATGTGGTTGTGGGAGGCAGTGAGAACATGCATTTACCTCTGCCTCTCCATTGGTCCTCACACTTTTCAAATTTTTTAAAGTGGAGGCTTAGATTATTGATTTAAAGATATTCATTCTTTTCCAACATAAGCATTTAATGCTATACATTTCCTTCCAAGCACTGCTCTTCCTGCATCTCACAACATTTGATATTTTGTAATTTCTTTTTCAACAATTTAGAATTATACGTTGATGACTTCTCAATGTTCCTTCAGCTCTTTGAGTCATCGCTCCATTGTCTTCGGTTTTTGGTAGCTTTTCATCTGACCTTTGATGTTTTTATTAATCTTGTTCCTTGACTTATGTCTGGTTATTTCTTTACTGCCCTTAGCCATTTTATCTTTTTCACCAGTTTGACTTCAATGTTCCTTGATTTAATATTTTTTATTTTCATTCTTATTTTCTTCGGTGTTCTTAGATCTCCTTATAGTTTACATCAAATTTTGAACAACTATTTGCCATAATCTCTTCATACATTTTTCTTGGTGCCCCTCTATCCTCCTTTTGTATTCCAATTCCATGTATAAACTAGAGGACCAGTGCACGGATTCATGCACAGGTGTGGTCCCTCAGCCTGGCCTGCACCCTTTTGCAATTCGGGACTCCTTGGGGCTTGTGGGGATCGGGCTGCACCCGGCAGTCTGACATCCCTGAGGAATGTAGGAGTGCACCAAGTGGCAGTTTTCCAGACATGAACCCGAGCCTGGGCCAGGTGCCCCGCCGCTCCAGCTCATCCTGGCTCTGCAGCACCTGCCATTGCTCAGTAGCCTGCTGCCACGGAGACAGGAGAGGATTGTGCCGCCACAGCTCTGATCACCATCGGAGAACCTGGCATCTGTCAGTCAGCTGAGTTGTGCTCATGCTGTGGGAGTGCACTGACCACCAAGGGACAGCACCTAAGTTGAGTGTTTGCCCCCTGGTGGTCAGTGCACGTCATAGCAACTGTTCAAATAGTCATATGGTTGTTGGTTGTTTGGGCACTTAGGCTTTTATTTATAGAGATATCTGACGGCTTGATTGTCTCTTACCTTCCTGACACTTGGCTATTTTGAGGGAAATTTATTCCGTGTTCCATTTTGGAGAGTTTCCTTAGACTTCCTGAAGTTCATTTATGTTTAATCTGCAGTGTTAGTCTTACTCCATGTATTATTCATTGCAGATGTTATTTTCTTAGGCTCTAGAAATCCAAAATACAGCCCAGTTCTACCCACTCCTTTGTGTTAGAATAAAGCCCTGTGAGTTTCTTCCAACAGAAGCTCCTGACAGAAGACTGTCCCTTTGTTAGCACAGCCGAGCTTATTGGTTGCTGGGGATGCAGTAACGTCTCTCTGGCCACTGCCCAACGACCTCCCGAATGGCCTCCTTAACATGGTAATGTCTCCTGGAGGAGGGACCAAAGGAAACATTAAGGGCTCCTTCTGACTGATCAATGGGGCAGAGGAAGTAAGTGACTTGCTCCAAGGGGTGGTGTGAAAAGAAATGTAAGGCATAAAGGGGAGAGGTAGTGAGTCCTGGAGGAGGGTGTTACTCCTGAATAATAAAACCACTGATCAGTTCATCAGAGACTGTATCCCCTAAGTCCCAGCTCCTGAGCTGGTCCTCATGTCTGTGGTCCTGAGCGCCCCCTGCTGTCCTGAGCGCCCCCTGCAGCCCAGCCCTGCTGTCTCCTAAGGGAGGTTTGTGTCTGGGCTCACACTGACTTCCCCTCACTGTGTGTCTTGCACAGTAATACACGGTCGTGTCCTTGGTGGTCACAGAGCTCAGCTGCAGGGAGAACTGGTTCTTGGATGTGTCTATGGAGATGGAGGTTCGGCTCTTCAGGGAGGGGCTGTAGTTAGTGTATCCATTATAACATATGTACCCCATCCACTCCAGCCCCTTCCCTGGGGGCTGACGGATCCAGCTCCAACAGTAACCACTGGTTGTGATGGAGAATCCAGAGACAGAGCAGGTGAGGGAGAGGGTCTGCGAGGGCTTCACCAGTCCTGGGCCCGACTCCTGCAGCTGCACCTGGGACAGGACACCTGGGACAGAGAGAACACAGTGAGTCCTGGGCTCAGATGCAGGGTCCCCATCTCCTCACGTCTAAGCCCTGAGTCCTCACATCTGGGAGCTGACAGCAGGAAGAGGAAGAGCCACATGGGAGTCATGTCTTGCAAGTGAGGTCCTCGTCCCCCAGAAAGTGTTCTCCAGGGTGAGGAGGTCCTAAATTTAAGTGGACGGCAGCTCTGTGTGTGTGTCTGGTGGCCGTGTGGGCATTTGCATATGGGAGGTGTCTGCACATACAAAGGGCAAGAGCTGAGGGAGGTCCTGGACTCTGGGCTTCTCCTGGAAGGAGGTGCTGACTGTGCCCTCAGAGAACCAGGCTCTCCTTGGGGTCCTGGTCACCGTGCCCAGGGACTTCTCCTTCCACACCAGGGGCTGTGCTGCAGGAGGGTATTAGGGAGTAGGATGTTGGAATAATCTTTCACTCCTCAGGGATAAAATCAATGTGCCTCTGCTCCCATGGCTATACATAGATAGATAAAGATATACATATTGATTTAGATATTGTTTTAAATATATGTATAGCTTAACTATAGATGTATTTTTAGATATAGATAAAAGTATAGATATAGAGATTATATTCTTTATCCTTACTTGTGGATATTTTCATTGATTTTTAAAAAAATGTGTAGGAGAGAGAGGGGCGGGGGAAGAGAGGGAGAGAGAAACATTGATGGCGGGGAACATATTTATAATTTTCTTCCCATGTCAGCAGAGATGAGAACCAAATCCACATCCTTGTCATTCATTTGTTTTAATATGTATTTTATAGATTTCAGAGAGGAAGGGAGAGCGAGAGGCAGAGAGAAACATCAATGATGAAAGAGAATCATTGATTGGCTGCCTCCTGTATGATCACTACTGGGAGTCAAGCCCACACTCAGGTATGTGCCCTGACCAGGAATGGAATCATTGGTTGAAGCTCAACCACTGTGCCTCATCAGCACGGCTGCATTCAGTTTTGAAATATATTTTCAGTTAGTTTAGAATTCAATCTTGATGGCTACTCAATTTCCCTTCAGCACTTAAAGTCCTCATTTGTTGCAGGAGGTTCATGTTCAGGAGACCAGAAGTCCCATGTGACACTGTTTCCCTTACAAAGTGAGCAGAGGATAAACTAAGACCAGAGTGTGAGCCTGGAGCCAGTGGACCAAGGGTTGGGGAGAGAGGAGCATCTGTGCGGGTCCCTGGGGACCAGAAGCGTCAATTAGAGAGACACAGACAGAGCTCCTGGGTCCTATTCCTTCGGGGCAGTTTGGTGCTGGACGTGTAGCAGCTGCATGGCCTCCTTTGTGGTGTTCATTCTCTAGACAAGGGGTGTGCAACCCCTGGTACACGTGCAAAAAATGGCACGCCAGTAACTTTTGCTGGCACACGAAACACTCTCTTATAATCTTCCATTTACAATTGTTTTCTTAATATCAACTTTTTTATTTTTCAGATAAATTCAGTGTAGGTGCATCTTAGATAAATAAATAATTTTACATAACATGTATACATTAAAAAATAACTGTATTTTTCACCATCATATACTGTGTTTTTGTTGCTTGAATGAATTTTATTATTTCTTCAAGGCTCTTCACATACGCACACCTAAAGAGATATCAAGTAGGCGTAACATGTTCTCAAAAAAATTAGGGTTGGCACGCAGAAGAATTTTGAGTCAGAGATTTTGCTGGTTTTGGCACGCACTCATAAAAAGTTTGCCCACCCCTGCTCAAGACTCTGTTTGGATCCAGTTTCATGCCTTGGGACATAGAAGGATCTCTGTCATGACCAGGTGTGTTGAGGGGAAGATGTTGGAAATGATTTAGGAATAATTAAGTTTAGATTATGAAAATCTTGTTATTGGAAGCCTGATGTCTGCATGTGACCCTGTGACCCCTGTCCCCACATGATGGGGGTCACCTGGAACCTGCACCTGACCCAGTGCCACTTTGGGGCAGAGCTACCTTAGAACATGATGGGGGATTAACCAAGACCGAGGACACACACGTCCAGGGCTCTTGTTTCATTAGGTTGTCATCTCCTTATTGTGTAACCAGTTCAAGTTTTCTTCCCTCACTTTCCTCTGAAACAGCCCACATGTTTCCTAGAGCCATGAAGACACTCTGTTGAGAGGGTGCAGGGGCACAAGCCATTTGTGTGTTGGTTTTGTATCTTACATCTTTCCTGAATTCTAGTTCTTTTAGCTTCTCATACATTTTTTAGGGTTTTCTATGTACAAGATCCTGTCATCTGCTTACAGATAAGGAGAAACATTTTAACTGGTTTCTTTCTGATTTAGACATTTGAAATTTCCTTTTCTTGCCTAATTATTCTGAGAAGGACTTCTAGTTTTGACAAAAAGAAGTAGTCACAGGGGAGCCCTTGTCTTGGTCCTGATGTAAGAAGAAAAGCTTTTAATTTTCTCTGTGTAGTGTGATGTCACTTGTTGGATTTTTAAATGTGGCCTTTAGTGTATTGAGGTCCATCATTTCTACACCTAATCTGCTAAGAATTTTAATTCTGAAGCGATTTTCAATTTTAAAGGCTTTATTCTGCATCTATTTATATGACTGTATACTTTATCCTTCATTCTGTGGATGAGATGTAGCACAGTTACTGTTTTACTTACGTTGAACCATCCTTGCATGCTCGGATGGTATCCCACTTGATCGTGGAAAATGACCCTTTCAGTGTGCAGTTTAGTTTCCTAGCATATCTTTGAGGTTTTTGCATGTAATTTCATCAGGGATATTGACCTGTCATTTTTGTTTGTTTCACTTGACTTTGATATGAGTGTAATGGTCACCTCAAGAACTCTGTTGGAAGTGTTGTCTCTTTCCTTAATTCTTGGAAGAGTTAAGAAGAGTTGATTAGAAAGTTATCAATTCCTATTTGAAATTCTGGTAGAATTCACCCTAGAGTCCATTTGGTCCTTGACTTTTATTTGGAAGATTTCCACTATTACTTCAATTATATTTTAAAATTTGTAGCAATCTAGCAAAGTTTGGGTTAAATTCCTAATTTGAGCTCCTACTAAGTGGACTGAGAAATACAACTGTTGATCTTCACAGGGTGTGGTCAGTGTTGAAATGATAGTTTCTTGCAGACCTCATATTTATTTCATATGGCATGCAAGAAAACAAAATCTAACCCTATTTTTTTTGTTTTAAAAATATTAAAAAGAAATATTTCTTTATTGATTTCAGGGAGGAAGAGAGAGGGAGGGAGAGATAGAAACATCAATGATGAGAGAGAATCACTGGTTGGCTGCCTCCTGCACCTCACCCACTGGGGTATGTGCCCTTGACCGGAATCAAACACAGGACCCTTCAGTCTGCAGGCCGACGCTCTATTCACTCAGGCAAATGGGCTAGAGATAACCCCATTTTCTTATATAGAATTCTTAAAGTACAGGGTATAAGGGCACCAACAGTTTTGTATCACTGCTCATGTGTGAATGCATGTCTTTTCCAGAAATGAGTGTGTAACTGTGTTTGTGTGACTGTGTGTGTAATTGCGTGTGTGTGTGTGTGTGTGTGTGTGTGTGTGTGTGTATGTGTGTTTGACTATGTGTCTGTGTGACTGTGTTTCCTGGGCAAGTAGTAAGAGGCCAGTCTGGACTAAGGGGGGCCCATGGACGCTCCTCGGTTTCCAACCTGCTCCCGATGCACATCTCACCACAGTGAAGCTGGAAAACCTTGGATCCAGGAGGAAAGGTGGAGGAGGAGTTCGATGATGCACATCCCAGCCTCAG
>NW_005872497.1:0-13480 GCF_000147115.1 Myotis lucifugus
GGAGGCAGCAGCGGCCGAGGCAGCGGCCGCCGCGGTCAGCACGTCGGCGGGGCTGGCGTACGGTGAGCCGGTGGGGTTGGAGTTGGCCACGGGGCCAGCCACGTTGGCGTAGCTGATGTTGAGGCAGCTGCTGCTCTGGGGGTCTTCCTGTACCTTCTGCACGATGGCGCTCACGGCCTTGTGCACCTGCTCGGGCTCGCCGCTGACCGTCACCACGCGCTCCTGCAGGTTGATGCCCTCTGGCTTCTGGGACAGCTGCACCCAGGCCCCCGACTGTTCCATCACGGCTTTCACCGTGGCGCCTCCCTTGCCGATGATCAGGCCCGCCGTGCTGTTGGGGACGATCAGCTTGGCCTGCGAGGAGCGAGCGAGCGGGAGGATCGTTAGGGTGGTCATTGCAGCCTGAACACTAACAGCAGTGTCACTCCCACCTCTGCTCTCAAGTGTCCCAAATCAGGCCCCCGTGACAGGCGCCGGTAGGTCCTGCTGGTTGTTAAAAAATACCGGGGCCCTGGCCAGTGTGCTCAGTGGATAGAGCGTCGGCCTGTGGACCGCAGAGTGGAGGGTTCGATCCCCTGTCAAGGGCATGTACCTGGGTTGCAGGGTCAATCCCAGCTCCCGTTGGGGTGCGTGCGGGAGGCAACCAATCGATGTGTTTCTCTCACATGTATGTTTCTTTCTCTCTTTCCCCCTCCTCCCTTCCACTCTCTCTCTGAAAGTCAGAGGAAATATATCGGAATGCTTCCCTATTAGTTAAAAAAGAGCTGGTAACCCAAGTCCCCTCGGTGGCCTCTCGGCCACCCTGTCCCATGCCCCTAGGTCTGCTGGGACCTCCAGCACCTTGAAGGCTTCGTGGATGACCCCGTGGGGCCCCCCAGGACTCCGCTCCAAGCTTGCCGTGGTGCCCACGCCCTTCCTTCTCTATCATTACAAGTCTCCTGAGCCCAAGCCAGTGTGGCTCAGTGGATAGAGCGATGGCCTGCGGACCGAAGGGTCTCAGGTTCGATTCCCATTAGGGGCACATGCCCTGGTTGCGGGTTTGATCCCCAGTAGGGGACGTGCAAGAGGCAACCAATCAATGATTCTCTCTCATCACTGATGTCTCAATCTCTCTCTCCCTCTCCCTTCCTCTCTGAAATCAATTAAAAAAAAACAAAGTCTCCTGAGCCCCAGACAAGGCATCATTAGTCTCACTTTACAGATGGGCCACTTGAGGCCTAAGATAGTGAAGGAGCTGCAATTCAGCCTCATGGATTCCTGCTCCATTGGGCTTCCCACCCTAAGACATGGTCACCTGCTTAACCTCTTTGTTGTCGTTATGGGCCTAATTGTTCCTCCCTCTCCCCTCTCCCCACCCCCCGACCCGCCAATTCATATGTGACGTTCTCACCCTCACTACCTCAGTGACTGTGTTTGGAGATGGGGCCTTTAAAAAGGTGATTAAGGCTAAGCAAGGTCATGGGGGCGCTGATCCACTATGACTGGCGTCCTTATAAGAAGAGGAGGTTAGGACACAAACACACATGGAGGAAAGACCAGCTCCAGGTCAAGGAGAGAGGCCTCAGCAGAAGTCAGACATGCTGACTCCTTGAACTTGGACTTCCGGCCTCCAGGTCTGTAAGAAAATGAATTTCTGTTGTTTAAGCCATCGAGTCTGCGGGGCTTTGCTATGGCAGCCCTCGCGATCTAACACAGGTGTCTGCTCTGCAAAATGAAGGCAGCGAAACCTTACGCCCGAGAAGGCAGGGAGAGAACCGGTCACCTGACCATGGTGGTCCCCTCTCCCAGCTGGCAACGCCGCCTATCCTCTGCAGCCATGAAATTGATCAATCTGAATCCCAGCGGGGATATTTCACAACGAAAGGTCTCCTTTCACGTCTCCAAGAGGATTTCTACACACAAATTCCTCCTTCCCAATCCTTCCCACGCCCCCTCAGACCTGTGGATTCTAGCCCCTGAAGCTCTCTCTCTCACCTCTGCCTCTCCTCTCCACCCCCAAGCCAGACCCTGGGGGTACCTGGGAATCTGTGGGAGCCGTTTTGGTTGTGGCAATGACCACGGGCAGATATGGGCGTTCAGTGGGCAGGGCCACGGATGTTTGCACCCACAATGTGAGAGGCAGCTCCTCAGAGTGAATAGTCATCCCGGATCCTCTCTATGACTTTTGAATGTCCCCCTGACATGCATGTTGTAGCAAGTCTGTTTATAAATCTCTGAACACCACGATGCATGTAAAGGGCCAGGTATTTATTTATTTATTTATGCACGGGTTTAAGATCTACTGCAATTTCCAGGCATGCAACTCTTAGGAAACGAAGGGAAGATTGTACTTTGTTTTGTTCTGAACTTTACCAAGAGTCTTTCCGTCCGTTTAGGAAACCGTGACATCAGCAGTAATGCCACTTGCACCATTTATATTCCCAATACCGCCCTCCGGATCACTGCGTTTGCCGCTGTCTCACTCAGGCGACGTTAGGTATGAGCCTTTCACTATCTTTTCTACTGTGGTCCTGGCTGAGCATCTACACATTAAAATGCATCCGATTTTATGACAAATCACCTTACTTTCATTTCTTTTTTAGTTAAAAAGTCCAATGGGATAAAGAAAGTGTCCACCCGCACAACAGACTATTATTTGGCAATCAATTTCAATGAGTGAAGTATTGATATAAGTTACAACATGGATGAATCTAGAACACCTGCTATGTGAACGAAGCCAGGCACAAAAGACCATATATTGTATGATTCTATTTATATATGAATGTTCAGAATAGGCAAATCTATAGAAAAGAAAGTAGATTAGTGGTGGCTTAGAGCTGGGGGGGGGCGGTGGTGAGCTGCAGATTAAGGGGTGATAGCTAAGGGGATCAAGATTTCTTTTTGAGGAAATGAAATGTTCTAAAATGGACCCTGGTGATGGGCGCACAACTCCATATCATAAAACCATTGAACTGTACTTTACTGTTAAACATCTTACAGCCCGACCAGTGTGAGATCACAGTTCGATCAGTGGTTGAGCTCACAGTTTGATTCCCCATCAGGGCACATGCCCGGGTTGTGGGCTCCATCCCCAGTTGGGAGCGTGCAGGAGGTGGCCATCAGTGATTCCCTCTCACTATTAATGTTTCTATCTCTCCCTCTCCCTTCCTCTCTGGAATCAATAAAAAACATATTTAAAAAAAATCTTACAGATCTAGCCATGGCCTGGTAGTTCAGTTGGTTGGAGTGTCACCCTGATATACCAAGGTTGCGGGTTTGACCCCCAAATCAGGGCACATAGAAGAATCAACCAATGAACGCATAGATAAGTGGAACGACAAATCGATGTTTCTCTCTCTCTCCCTTCCCGTCTTTCTAAAATAAATCAATAAAAATACTAAAAAATTTACATATCTAGCTATGTTTCACATCTGTATTTTATATATAATTTCAGAGAGTAAGTGGGCATAGGCAGTATTTGTCGGAGAAAGAGGACATTGGGTCTGACAAGGCTGAGAACCGCTCACTGCTCCACGGGCTCTATTCCCTGTTGATCTCTCTGACTTCACCTCTTCCTCCCCCCCTCCCCCTCTTGCTGACTCCACTGCAGACACACCAGACATCCTGCTGTTCCTCTAACTTGCCAAGCTCAGTCCAGACTTGGGGCCTTTGCACCTGCTGTTCCCTCATCTGGAACACTTTCCCCCAAAAAGAGGCCCACCCCTCCCTTCATTCAGGTCTTTGCACAAATGCACCTCCTCGGAGAGGCCTTCCCTGACCAACCAATTATCAAAGCCTGTTCATTTGCCCATTTTATGTCCCCAGCATGGACACCTCAAGACTCTGATTCAGCTGTTAACCTCAGAGCTCTAGTATGATGTAGAATGGACACCCCGAACTTAAAGTCCACATTGGAACTTCTCATCTTTCTCCTCCAGTGTGTTTCTGCCATCATGTTCCTCATTTCTGCCCATGGACAATGCATCCTTCCATTACTCAGACCCAAGACTAGGCACCCTCTATTTCCCTCACACTCAACATCCCATCAGCAATGCTGCTGGTTCTACCGTCAAAACTATCCTAGGATTCTAGATCAAAAGAGACTAATGAGGTATAACAACCAAATGCAACGAATGAACACTGACTGAATCTTGAATAAGAAAATGCATACTCTATAGGTATAAAAGATAATTTGGGGCAATTAGAATATAGACTTTTTGTTAAATAATAGTATGGAATTATTATTAACTAGAGGCCCGATGCACGAAATTTGTGCAAGAGTAGGCCTTCCTTCCCCCGGCTGCCAGCACTGGCTTCCCTCTGGCACCCAGGACCCGGGCTTCCCTTGCAGCCCGGCTTTGTCCAGAAGGACATCTGGTCTAATTAGCATATTATGCTTTTATTATTATAGGTTTTATAGGTATAATAATAGTAATACTAATATAGGAGCCTGTCCTTGTTCTTAAGAGATAAATGCTGACATATTTAGGGGTGAAGAGTCATGAGATCTACATCTTATTTTCAAATGGATCAGCAACAAACAAACAAACAAACAAACAAGAAACCAGTGTGTATGTGTGTGTGTGTGTGTGTGTGTGTGTGTAGAGATAAATCAAATGTTAACAACTGGTGAATCTAAGTGCAGTGTCTAGGGAATTCAATGTACTGTTCTTTAAACATTTTCAAAATAAAAAGTCAGGAGAAAAAAAATATATATATACCCCTATAGTCCCTTTCCTTCTTCTCTGCTTGATTTTTTTCATAGCATTTTTCATTCTCTGAATCCTATATATTTTATATTTTATGTATATTAAAATTTTTTTTCATCTAACCAGTTTTGATTTTTAAATTGTAAAAAATATTTTTTATTGAATTTATTGGGGTGACATTGGTTAATAAAATTACATAGGTTTCAGGTGTACAATTCTATAAAACATCATCTGTATATTGTACTGGGTGTTCTTCACCACCCCAAGTTAAGTCTCCCTATATATTTTACTTGTTTTCTGTTTCTGATGGGAGATTTATCATCTTCTGTTGGAAGAATTTAAGATCCACAAGGGTAGACATGTTTACTCCTGGGTGCTCAGTGCCCAGAGGAGTGACTGGTACACACTCAGCAAAGGGTGGGTGAATGAATGAATAAATGAAAGAATGAATGATGACAGGACCAAGCAGGAGATTTACTGGGTGGAGGCAACCAGGTGTATATCACTTGGTGGGGTGTATGTGTGTTTGTGTGTGTGTGTGTGTGTGTGTGTGTGTGTGTGTGTGTTAGGATGCTGTGCATTTGGGTTATCAAACTCAGGCCCATCTAAGTTTTCTAAGATTAACTTGACCTTCTGGCTTATCATATGTGAAGCATCCAAGTTTTTAAAGGTTGGCAACCTCTTAAAAATGTCTAAGGACCACTGTGCAGTAGCCAGGCCACCAGTGTGTAGTCTGTGTACACACATCACTGAAAAGCTGCCTTGGACTCTGGAGACACCTGCTCAGGTTCAAATCTTGGTTCCATCACGGATGCTGAGATTTAATCTCTTTGAGACCCAGTGTTCCCATCTGTAAAATGGGGATATTCATACCTCCTCTGTGGGATTATTGTGAGGCCCAACTGAGATCATTATAAAATGATGAACTTAAAAGTCAAGCATGGTCACAATTAGCCACAACTTAGTATGGCTGCCCTTCAGGTGACTCACAGAGCCTACCACTGCCAGAATACACCTGGCTACCTCCCCTTAGTCATGTTTCTGCTCGGCCCCTGTGGGCATGTCATCAGACATTCATTCAAACAAGCAACATTTGCTGAGCACATACTATATGTTTAGCATAGGGTGCCACCTGAGTGTGCAGTTAGTATGTGCCTGTAGTAGGTACTAAAAAAATGATTGCTGTCATTGTTACCTCCTAGCTAGACAGACTTGAATTTAAATCTCACATCTGTGTTACAGCCACTTTGGGAAACAGCCTGGCAATTTTTCAAAAGGTTAAACCGATTTATCCTGTGACCCAACAATTTCACCCCTCAGTATATACCCAAGAGAACTGAAAACATATGTCCACACATATGTTCACTAACAGCATTATTGATAATAGCTAAAAAGTAGGAACAACCCAAATTTCTGTCAGTTGATGAATAGAAAAAATGTGGCATATTCAGCCCCAGCCGGGTGGCTCCGTTGGTTGGAGCGTCATCCTATACACCAAAAGGTTGTAGGTTCAATTCCCATCAGGGCACATACCTAGATTGTGGGTTCCATCCCTGGCTGGGGCGTGTACAGGAGGCAACTGATCAATGTTTTTCTCTCTCTCTCTCAAATCAATAAACATATCACCAGGTGAGGATTAAAAAATGTGGTATATCCATATAATGAAATATTATTTGGCCATAAAAAGAAATGAAGTTTTGATATGTGCTACAACAAGCATGTCAAACTCGTGGCTCGTGGTCCACATGCGGCCCAACCAATATAACTGTATGTAAGAAACATTTCAATAAAAATTTTGTGCCGAAACCGGTTTGGCTCAGTGGATAGAGCGTTGGCCTGCAGACTGAAAGGTCCCAGGTTCGATTCCGGTCAAGGGCATGTACTTGGGTTGCGGGCACATCCCCGGTAGGAGGTGTGCAGGAGGCAGCTGATTGATGTTTCTAACTCTCTATCTCTCTCCCTTCCTCTCTGTAAAAAATCAATAAAATATATATAAAAAAATTTTGTAACTTCATTTTTACAATAACTTGTTATACATAATTACCAATAACAAATTAAAATGTCCGCTAATGACTGATTACTATAATTGTGTTGCATTCATTTCCCTTACGCACCTTACACGCAGGTACACCATTTCTCTCTACTAACACTAGCAGTGAATATTTTAGCAGCTGATTGCTACCTCATTAGTCTTGGACTGACTTGTTTGGTGTGCACAACAGGAAATATTTCGCTTTTGGAGAACAAGAATAATACATTTATTTGCATTACACTTATTAATTTGTGCAGTAATTCAGTGTCTGGTAAGTTAATGTTCAAGAAAAAAATATTAATTTTTATTAAAATGTTCTATTATTTTATGTTAATGATGACTCATTTATTTCAGCCCTTCATATTCTGCATGTCTCTATTGAAATAAACCTATGTTCCTATGAAAAATTGAAAGCTTTTGTTTCTTTGGTGGCCCGTCTTTAACACTTGGATATATGGACACGGTTGTGCTACAAATATGGATAGATTCTTGAAAAACATTATGTTTAAGGAGAAGAAGGCTAGCCACTAAACCCCACCATATATTATTATTTAATTTATATAAAATATCCAGAACAGGCCCTGACTTGGTTTGGCTCAGTGGATAGAGCGTTGGCCTGCGGACTCAAGGGTCCCAGGTTTGATTCCGGTCAAGGGCATATACCTTGGTTGCGGGCACATACCCGGTAGGGAGTGTGCAGGGAGGCAGCTGATCCATGTTTCTCTCTCATCGATGTTTCTAACTCTCTATCCCTCTCCTTACCTCTCTGTAAAAAATCAATAAAATACATTAAAAAAAAATATCCAGAACAGGCAAATCCCTAGACACCAAAATAATCAGTGGTGGGAAGGGGCTGAGGGGGGCGGGGGGCGGGCAGAGGGAATGGAGAGTGACCGTCAATGGTTACAGAGCTTCTTTGTGAGGTGGTGAAAAATGTTTGGGAATTAGATAGTGGTGATCAATGCATTTTATTGTTATTATGGGATTTAAAAAAATATATAAATCCCAGTTAGGGCTATTATGGGATTTTTTAAGTTAGGAGACAGGTCAGGCTATTCCATAATAACAATGTATTTAGTGTATTTTGTGACTGTACTAAAACCACTGAATTACAAACTTTGAAATGGTGAACTTTACTGTATGTGAATTATATTTCAATACAACTGTTATCTCAAAAAAAGTCATTAGAAAATAAGAAGTCTGACAAGTGAAAGGGATAGAACAAAAGAATGTCCAAAACCAGACCCGACAGCAAAGAGGTGCCTAGTGTGTGATAGCGCCTTTCAGAGCCACGGGGGGAGGACGGAATCATTTCACCCCAAAACCGACCACCCAGAAACAGTGAACGAAAATGGCTTCCCCTCTCTGTGCTTCAGTTTCCTCATCTCCCACTCTGACATGATCACAGCTACTCAGACAGAGATTGGGGATATTCAACGACTAAAGCGACTGCCTGGTGCCTGGCGCATGGGAAGCCCTCAGAAAAACAGTTGCTGCCTTCACAACAGGCCCAGAATGGAGAACCACAGCATCTTAGCGTGACCCACGGGGGCAGCTCCACGGAATCCTGGAGTCTCAGGATGTTAGAACGGGAGAATCTTAGAATAATACATGCGTAGAATCCTGGAATCATAGAGCCACTGAATTGTAGGCATCTGCGAGCCAGAAGGACCTCGGAGACCATCTGTCCCGTGATTTGCAAGTCTGGAGATTTTAAACTAACAGTAACAACAACAACAACAACAACAACAGCAACAACAGCAATAACCATGGCAGCAGCCGCAGCAGCTAATGGTGTTTACCATGTGCTACGCCCTTTTCTAAACTTTCATACAGCAACTTACTTAATCCTGGCAACAACCCAACAAGGTATGTACTATTATTATCATCACTTTATACGGATTGGAAAATAAAGGCACAGAGAGGTTCAGTAACTTACTCAAGGTTACAGGTACCAGATAGTGAACAATAGAGCTAGGATCTGATCCCAGGCCAGAGTCCACATTCAGATTCCAAGGCCTTAGCCCCAGAAATTCTGGGTCAGGGTGGGGACCCTGGAGTATATATTGTAAGCTACCTAGATAATTCAGATACTAGCCAAGGCTGAGCATCACCGGTTTAGCAAAACTGGTGGCAAACTGGTGGTCCTTAGGCCATAGCCAGCCTATAGCCACACAGTGTTTATATATATATATATATATATATATATATATATATATATATATATATATACTGATTTCAGAGAGGAAGGGAGACAGAAACATCAATGATGAGAGAGAATCATTGATCAGCTGCCTCCTGCACGCCCCCTACTGGGGATAGAGCCTGCAACCAGGCATGTGCCCTTGACCGGAATCAAACCCGGGACCCTTCAGTCCGCAGGCGGGTGCTCTATCCACTGAGCAAAATCAGCTAGGGCACCACACAGTGCTTTAAAATTGAAGCTGTCCTTTAAAAATCAGTTGATTTCAAATATTTCTGGCTGCTTTTGAAAAATTTGGAATATGTGGCAACCCTATGTCCACATTCCCAAAGGGCAAATATCAAGTGTAGTTGAGCAGCAGCTGCCCCCTTAAAGGGTGGTATTCTATCTCTATGATGAAGCCTTGGTCCTCAATCCTTCACGTTCCCTTTCTGAATCCTGGAGGCATTTCCATTAATAATCCCTGGTTTGGCCCAGCTCCCACACGGTAAAGAAAGGGAAACTGAGGCTTATAGAAAGGAAGAAGACCCAGAGTAAGTAATTCAGCAAGTCCAAGGAAAAAGGGAACAGCCAGACTTGTCTCCTGACTAAAAAATCCCATAATAACAATAACAACAGCTAACATTTTTTCGGAGAACTTTCGATGCATTAGGCATACATGCTAAGTGATTTTCAAACATCAGTGAACATGAACTACCACCTTAAGCGGGTACTATAATAAAGCCCATTGTATAGATGGGAAACTGAGGCACAGAGAAATCAAGTCACTTGCTCAAGGTCACATAGGCCAGAAGTATCAGAGTAAGATTTAACTCAACATCGGACTCCAGGGCCTGAGCCTTCAGTCATTATCCCCCTCATTCTATGGAGTCCTGGTGTAATAAGGCAGAGGGAAAATCCTGCTTCTATAAACCTTGGACTCCACGATCTCAGAGTTCCTGTGGATTAGGGGGTGGGGGTGGGAGGCTCAGGCACAGACGGTGCTGACCCCATTCCCCCTGCAACATGAACAAACTCTTGGTGAACCCAGGGTCCCTTGTGGCAGCGACCAAGGTGGAGGGAAGAGGCAATACCCTCGCTTTCCTGCAAACTGTGGGTCAGCTGCTGGTGGGAGAGGCCGGCAGGGCGAAGGGAGCGGTGGCGGATTCAGCACCAAGGACAGCGACCGCGCCGCAAGCCCCGCCGTCCTTTTTTGGGGGACGCTCAGCTGGGCAGCATTCTTCCAAGGCTCTCCCACCACCGTTTCCCCCACGAGCTTGGGGAAACGCGGTCCCCCACCTCAAGCAACAAGAATGACCAAGACTTCCAGATGCCTTTTGCCAAGGCCCTCCATTCGTTTCTAGGCAGACATTCAGGAACCCTGTCCGCCGCCCAGGGTTTCCCGCCCCTCTGACACCTCGGGTGCAGGGCGATGGGGAGCGGGAGCGGGGAGAGAGAACGGACATGCGCAGCTCGCCCCGCGCTCCCCTCCGCCTGGGTCCCTGCGCCCAGGACGCCGCCGCCGCCGGGGGCTCCGCAGCGGCCCACCTGCCGCACCGTCGTCATGGCAACCGGGGAGGCCTGGGAAGCCATTGGTCCGCTCCCAGCCACGCCCCTGGCGGCCGCCGCTGCCCCGGAACTGAGACGGCGGAGAGACGCTGACGGCTCCGGAGGAGAGGGACCCGCCCCTCGCTCGCTAACGAAACATCCTTTCTCCAAAATGGTGGCTACCCCCGTACAATAATTCACGGAGAGAAGGAGTATGAGAGGCTCAGCGCCTCGGGAGGTGGACGGGCTGTCGCTGAGGTTACTTCCGGTGAGGACAGGAAGTGGGAGGCAGGTTGCCGGGAGAGACAATGGGATGAGATGGGGGGGCGGAGAGGATGTGGAGGGTCCCAGGAAGGAGGGGTGCGCAGGGGGTTGTGGGTCAGATTCTAAGGCCTTCGCACACTCCCTTAGTCAGGAAGTCTGGAGTCCCCAGGCGGACTCCCTAAGAGTAATAATACTAACCACGGCCGTGTATTCGATTGCCAAACATTTGATCAACATGAACCCTCCGAACCCCCATAATCATCCAGTGATGGGAGAAGGTGTCACTTCCCGAACCGCACCAGCGTTACAGAAACCCACGCTGCCCCCCGTGCTGACCTGCTTGGCTCTGTCGGGGTTCATTGTGGTTTGGGGTTGAAGGATGTTGACCACCTCAGGCTTGGTCATCGCCTGTGGGATTTCTCGGACCTTCTCGGCAATAAAGCTGTGCACGGCGTTCAAGGCCTCTGCTGTGCCCTGCACCAGGCATACTCGCTCTGTGGTTCCTGTTGAGCAAGGAAGAGACAGGCCCCGTTTAATGGCAAGAGAAGAGAAAACGGAGGACCTGAGAATGTGGGGTCACATGGGAAGCCCGTGCGAGCTGGCATGGGCTCCCGGGCCATCGCGGGCAGCTGGGAGAGTGAGTGGAATCCCTGTTTTGTAACCTGCACTTCACGGCCCTCCCCTAAAACAACCCGAGGGGATGGAAGAATGATGCTTAAGTGCTTGGCGATGCCCACAGCCGCCCTGGGCAGGGGAGACAGGGCTCAGCTGCCTCTTCCCAGTCCTTGCTGGCTCCCGGTTGCTTTGGCAACCATTCACTCACTCCCCCCCTTCCAGAAGCGGGAGAGCTCAGGCCTGCAACGGTTGCCACAGTAACTGGAACCCCCTTATCGGTCTGGCTGGCCGGGTCCTCAGCCCACCCCCAGGGGGACGAGGGATGAGGCCCTGTTGCCATGGCAACCCCTGAAAGCCTGCAGCGAGGGCCTCTGGGCTTTTGGAGAGGATGGGGAAGGGCTGGGGGATGGGGAGACAGAAGAGAGGCCTGAGTGCCTGCCTGGACCCACCAGATGGAGGGCTGAGGGGTGGGGGAGGGCACGGGTGTGGACACAGGGGAGGGCAGAGGGGGTCAAAGGCAACTCATGGGAGCGTAGGCAATGGGGGACTGGGTGCCTTTGCTGGAAATTCTCCACATATTGGCTCTGGTTCTGACCCAGGCATCATTGTGTGTGTGTGTGTGTGTGTGTGTGTGTGTGTGTGTGTGTGTGTTCATGTGCTGGGGGGCAGTAGGGAGGGAGACACACACTGGGTGACACTGTGAGAGCAGTGTGAGTATATTTGTGACTCTGGTTGAGTGGCGTGTGTGCGCACACATGCGTGTGTTCACTTGGGGGCAGGACTGGTTAAATGATCTTTATCTGCAGATGTGTGTATAAGAGAAAGAGCAAGAGAGATGAGAGATAAACGGACTGCATGACATAGTGATTCCAGAAAAGGAGTGTGTGTGTACTCTTGTATGTGAGAAAGTCGCTGTGATGTTCAAGGTTAAGCATACTGTGAATTTGAAAGAAACAAAGAATCTCAGGAAGCAGCACTGCGGCTATCCAATGAGTGCGTACCACTGTACCTGTATGACAGTGTGTGTGTTTGCCTATATGTGTGTACAGGTGTGTAAGGGAAAGAGACAGCTAGACACCCTAGGTGTTCAAAACACTATCTGAGTGACGGGTACGTGGTATGAATGTATAGGCGTGTGACAGTGTGTATAGGATACAGACAAGACTATGACTGATGTGTGGGTAAACACAAGAAAGAGACCTACAGGCAGACCCAGGTGTCAGGATGTAAGACCGTGTGGAGGACTGGTGTGTTTGTGTGTGTGTCGAGTGTCTGTATGACAGCCAAAGAAGGCTCTGCTATGAAGGGGCTGGTCTGAGGATGTGGGTGTCTGGGTGAGCTGGGCCTGTTCGGTGTGTGGGGCTGTGTGTGTCTCTCCCTGGTGGGACTCCGTCTGTAGGACCAGTTAGCTCCCTGGTTCTGTAAAAAGTCTTGAGTGTGTGCCAGGCTTCACGTGACTGCCTGTCTGGGACACTGGGGCGCGTGTCCAGCGTCCTGGGGGTGTTCTCACGCAGCATGCTGGTGCTACTGCTCTGACCCCTTGCTTGCCACCTTGCAGCCTCGCAGGCCAGTCTTGCCCTGTGCGGGTGTCCCTGTCTTGGGTCACTTGTGCAGTTGACATCCTCCATCTCCTTTGGGCCGCTGTTCCTCACTCTGACTCCCCCCCCACCCCACCCCAGAACAATGGCTTGGTCTGAGCCAAGGGTGAGTCAGCGCGCAGGCTGCCTCCGTCTGGGTGTAAATAGGAAAGGGTGTGGGTCAGGGTGGGAACTGGGGGGATTCAGGGAGGCCCCAGGGAGAGCCTGGATGAAGTGGCCGGGTTCTCCGTCACTGCGGGGTTTCTCTCCGGCTCAGAGAGTCTGTGATCTCCCCTCCCCTGGTGGCTCTTAACCCGGGTCCGCAGGGCTTTTACGGGGCCCAGTTAAACGCGGCGAGACTGTCCAATAATAACAGCTGGTGCTTACATAACACCCGGCACCAGGCGCCGTTCTAAGCGCTTTATATATATTTGTTCACTTTCATATATAAGACAGGCGACGTTATTATTCCTGACTTACTGCTAAGGGCACTGAGGCACAGAGGAGCTTTGGGGTTTGTCCACTGTTCGCTCAGCCCGGAGTGAAAGATCAGGGTGGTTTCTGCTCAGAGTCT
>NW_005872497.1:13580-15953 GCF_000147115.1 Myotis lucifugus
TTCTAGAGAGAGTGAAAGGGAGGGAGGAGGCGGGCAGAAAAAAGAAGAGAGAAACATGGAGGGGAGAGAGACACATCGTTTGCCTGCTCTCTCTCTCCCCCCCACCCCGCATGAGAACCTTGCAACTGAAGGTAATGTCCCCTTTTACCGGGGTACTGAGCCCAGGCCCCTCCAGTCCACAGGCAAAAACTCTACTCATTGGGGGAAACCCGCCCAGGGTAGAGTTTGAGTTTTAAACCCCTGAGCCACATGTACGGAATTTGCGGGGTGTAAAATATGTGTGTGGGGGGGGGGGGAAGGGAGGCATAACAGGATGGCAGTTTTGCTTCTTTTTGTTGTTGTTGTTGTTAAACCTCTCCTGAGGATATTTTTTCCATTGCTTTTCAGAGAGAGTGGAAGGGAGGGAGTGGGAGAAAGAGTGAAAGCGGGGGGGGGGGGGGGGAGAAAGAGAGAGAGGAGAGAGAGAAGCATCTATGTGAGAGAGACATATCGACTGGTTGCCTCCGAATCGGGGGTGGGGAGCAAACCTGCAACCCAGGTAGGTGCCCTTGACTGGGAATCAAATCCAGGAGCCTTTGGTGCACCGGCCGATGTTCTAACCACTGGGAAACACAGGCCAGGGCTGCTTTTGTATTTTTGACAGTAAAAAAGAATATGTGTGAATTTATTAAGTGGTCACTTAGGATTTTGTCCTTTGGTGCAAATATATATTATAAATCAATTTTTAAAAAGCGTGTGTGTCTGTTTTCCTTCTGGGATAGGGGCCAGGGCTTCAGATGGATGCTCAAATTCAGGAGGAGTTTCGAATCACGAGGGTGTCTGGGTGAGTGCGCAGGAATCTGTGCAGCTTCGGGCAGGGACCTGACTCTCTTTCTGGGTCTCAGTGTCTCCATGGATGACCCGAAAGGATTAAATCTGGGGTTTGGGGCTTCCTGTACCCAGGAGGGATCCCTTTTGTGTTCTGCCCCTCCCTTGAGGTTAAGGGCCAGGTAGGTGTTATAGTAGACACCCAAGTGCAGTGTATGTGTTTATGTGTGAACCTACTAGGCCTAGCAGACCCTTTCCATGTCTCTCCTGCTCTCTACGCTTCAGCCACACTGAATAAACAGCCCTCCCTCAAGCCTTTGGACATGCTATTTCATCTTCCTGGAACACCCTACTGCTCTTTACCTCGCTCACTTATACTTATTGTTCTGGGCTCCTCTTCCAGGAAGCCTTCCTGACCTCCCCAGGCTGAGTCAAGTGCCCCCTCTGAGCTCTCACCATCCTCTGGGCTTCCCCACCTCGCCCTGACCACTCTGGATCACCACTCATGTTGGGTCTGTCTTCCGTACTGGGATGTGAGATTCCAGAGGGCAAGGCTGGGCACCTCAGTCATTGCTGTGTCCCCATCTCTCTCCAGCACAGGGTGGCATGGAGGAGCTGCTCAGAGACTGTGTGCTGAATGAATGATGGAAAGGGTGTCAGCCAGAAGCAGAGGGAAGGAGCTATTTGTGTTGAGAAGCAGCATCTTGTGTTCCCGTGGGTCCCGGGAAGTCCTAGGGACAGGACTAGGGTAGAGTGGCTGGGTCCTGTGTATGAGTCAGGAGCTGGCACAGGCCATATGATCTGGAGCAGGGAGGGAGGCTGGTCGCACGTCCAAGGACCGGGGACAGACGCTGGCTTATGTTTGTTTGAATTGTATTTATCCCCGGAGAGTCAATGACTGTCCCATCCTCCGGGGATCCCAGCTGCCCGGTCTGTGGGGTGTGTCACCGAGTTGGGAGGGGATGATGACGTGTCTCATGTCTCAGAATGTGATTCAGGGGCAAGAAACCCAGTGTCCTCGGATGCATGTCCCAAGCAGAGGTCTTATCTGTCTCTTGTGGGCTGGAGGGGCCTGGGGGCCACTGGGCCAGGGGGAGAAGAGAAAAGGGGGGCTTGCCTGGTTCCCCGGACTGTTCTCTAAACCTCTTGCAAAAGCTGCTTACTGCGGGGGAGGGGCAGAGAGAGAGAGAGAGAGAGAGAGAGAGAGAGAGAGAGAGAGAATGAATAAATGTGTCCTGACCCTGGGCTCCATCTCTGGTGTTTGACCTAAAAAAAATCCAAGGGGATTAAGGATGAACTAGAACCAGCTGGGGCAAATGTGCGATAATTTGGGGGCTTCCCTGGAATCCTAGATGCCCAGCGCGGGCATTGGTCCTGGGAGGGAGACATGCAGGGTGAGAGGTACTGAGGGGGATTAGAGAGAGCGGAGGGGCGTTGAAAATGCATGGTTGTGGGAAAGCAGACAGACATGGAGGAGAGGCAGAAGAAAGTCTGGGATTTGGAGAGAGGACGAGATAAAAACGAAACGCACACAGGAGGGAGCTGAGGCGTAGGAAAAGGAGAGAA
>NW_005872497.1:26387-27598 GCF_000147115.1 Myotis lucifugus
GGACCCCGGAGAGGGAAGGAGGGAGGGAGCTGGTTCTGGGGGGCTGACAGAGACAAGAGAACGGATGTGAGCCGTATGGGAGGGCTCAGGGGGTCTCCGCTGGGGTCCGGAGGAAACTCAGGGGTGGGGTCTCTCTCGAAATCAGGGAGCCCGGGGACTGGCCGCGCCACTGGAGGGATGGGGCTCCCTTCTCGGCTACCCCGGGAGGAGGGCCGAGCCCCCCAGACCCTGCTCGGGGCGGGGGGCCGGAGCTGGGAGGCGGAGGCAGCCGCTAGTGGGGACGTGGGGGTCGGCGGGCACGGGTGGCAGCGGCGGCAGGGCTGGCGGTGGCTGCTGGACCGAGCATCTTCTTTCCCGGAGGCTCCCACCGCGGCCTGGCCCCGCCCACCCACGCAAGGCCACACCCATGCCGGTCAAGGCCACGCCCCTCGGCGCCCCATTGGCCTGCCCTTGAAGCCTAGACCACGCCTCTATGTGTTGGCCACGCCCCTCCCGCGGCTGCCCGAGGGACCCAGCTCCCCCAGGCGACAGTGGGACCCCGGACTCAGGCAAAACTTCCCCACCCCTCGCCAGTAAAGCACGTTTCCTGAGCACTTGCTATGTGCCAGGTCCGGTTCTAAGTAAGCGCTCCACGAACATCACATTGAATCCCCAGAGCAACCTTTAGGAACTCTTATTATTCCCATTTTACAGGTGAGAATACTTAGCCTCAGCAACTGGACATCACTTGGTCGAGATAAGAAATCCCACGTCACATGTCTCCCACCCCAGCTGGGACGTTCCTCCTCGAAACCTTTCATCTATTCCTTGAAGAATGAACACAGGGTTACTGCAAGGCCCCTGGGTATTAATTCAATGAATACCTGAGTTAAAGCGTGTAGCTCCGAGCCTAGCGCACCGCTGGTGTTCAATTCAATCAACATGTTAAGTGCCAGGCACTGTCCCTTACAACGCTGGGGGACAAAACAGTCGTCCCTTGTAAAGTGTTACTATTCATGTCATGGAGAAAAACAACTTTTCAGATGACAGAGTGGAGGCCCAGGAGCGTGGAGTGTGGCTCATCCAAGGGCACACGGATAGACAGAGGGGGAAACTGGGATGTGAATGAAGGACAAGTTTAATTTCAGAGCCTAAAGATCATTGAAAGTATGGGGTATTTCCTTGGAATTGATCATTGCTAATAGTCAATGTTCACTGATCCATTAATTTCT
>NW_005872497.1:28987-44380 GCF_000147115.1 Myotis lucifugus
GGATTGCAGGGCCCCAATCAGAGGCCAGTGGAGGGGGTGGCTGCACCCTCTGCCATCATCCGTGCCACCCCAGTACCCTCAGCCTAGAGTCTTCAGGGAAGCAGCCACTGGAGGCTGGGCAGGGGCCGGAGCCAGGAATACAAGACCATCAGACTGAGCTGGGACAAGGGTAACCCTCAACTTGCTTTTCCCTCCGGCTGATCAGAGCTTTCTGGAGGGGACCATGGGACCAAAGTCAGCCTGCATCTGGACACACAGCCTGGGTTCAAAACCTGGGCCTGCCATTTACAGGCGGTGTGACTTGGGCATATCCTTAACTCTCTCTGAGTCTTACGTTCCTTCATTTGGAAAATCTTGCTGCTGTTGCTGGCGAAACTAACATCCCAAAGGACTATTGTGACTCGGTGGTGAAAAGCCAGGCAGACCTGCATCCCAATTCTGACCCTCCCGCTTTCTAGCTGTATTAACTCAAGAAAGGGCCTCCCTTGTCCTAACTGGTTTGGTTCAGTGGATAGAGCGCTGGCCTTCCGACTGAAGGGTCCCGGGTTCGGTTCTGGTCAAGGGCATGTACCTGGGTTATAGGTTTAATTACTGATCGGGGCGTGCAGGAGGCAGCCAAATAATAATAATAATAATAATAATAATAATAATAATAATAATAAAAAATAAGGAAAAGAAAAAAAAAGAAAAGAAAGGACCTCCTTGACAAAGTTCAGGGACAAATAGTAGTCCAATTACACGGGGGTGCGGGTAAGATTTCCAACAAAGGGGTGTGGTTGCTGACCTAATAATTTTGCACGTATTCCAACATATTTAAGTCTTAACTGTTGCCTTGGGGGCAGATACTATTATTATTTCTGTTTTGCAGAAAAGGAAACCGAGGCTCGGAGAGCTTGCCTGGGATCACACAGCTACAAAGTTTTGAAGCATGGGATTTGAACCAAGAGGGTGAAAGACACGTGTTTAGCCGCTGCTCTCTCCTGCTTCTCCAAGAGGGGAGTTGGGAGAGGGGGATAGAATGGTTGATTCTTGGAAATGCTTTCTAGCCTCAGTTTGCTAGCCTGCGAAATGGGAGTGAAAACGATCCTGCTGGCAGCACTGTTGGAGGATCTATGAGGCAGCGTGCACCCGGGGGCTCTGAGGACAGGCTGGCACACCAGAGTGCTTTGTGTAGGTGGGGAGCAAATTGGGAGGGGTAGGGCAAGCGGGCAACTGGGTAGGAGCAGGAGAGAGGGAGGTGGCTGGGGCTCAAGCCCTGCTTTTCTCTTTCCCAGCCCGGTGACCTCAGGCATGAGCTTTCTCTAGTCTGAGCCTCAGTCTTCCTATCTGTCAAGTGGGTGGTGAGAAATCCAGGAACCAAAGGAGGTAAGATCGCTTAGCATGGGTCCCAGTGAAGAGCTGATACTAGCATCATCTATCCAGTCTGTACATGGGATCTAGGAGAGGTAGGACGGTTCCATGCAGGGTTCTGCAAACTTTTTGACCCACAGTAAGAAATACACTTAGTCCACTGGTGTGGCTCAGGGGTTGAGCGTAGACCCATGAACCAGGAGGTCACTGTTTGATTCCCGTCAGGGCACATGCCAGGGTTGTGGGGCTCAATCCCCTGTAGGGGGAGTGCAGGAGGTAGCTGATGGATGATTCTCTCTCATCATTGATGTTTCTATTTCTCCCTCTCCCTTGCTCACTCTGAAATCAATAAAAACATATAAGAAACATAAAAACACTTAAGAAAAAATAGAATGGACAGGGAAGACCTCACTGAGGAGGTGACATTTGATCAGAGACACGAAAGAGGTGAGGTCAGGTGGATCTCCGGGGAAAGAGCGGTCCAGGCTGAGGGAAGAGCAGGTGCAAAGGCCCTGAGGCAGGAGTGTACCTGGCAAGTTGGGGGAAGGAGGAGGAGCCCAGGGAAGTTGGAAAGTGGGAGGGATGAGGCCAGAGAGTTAGGCAGGGAGCCGACGGTGTCTGCTCTGAGGGCCACAGTCCAAGACTTAGCTTTGACTCGGAGTGAAATGGGACCGTGGGAGAGTTTTGAGGAAGGATGTGAGTTGATTTAAGTTTTATCACCAGATCCTTTTGGCTGCGTGCGAACAATACTGCCGGTGGAGGGGGGTTGGTGGGGTAGAAGTACAGAGATGATCTTGACCATGCAGGTGGGAAGTGCTGGTGGTTGGGCCCGGGTGACAGGTGGGAAGACATCACTGGAGTCCTGGTTCTGCCATGTGACTGTGGGCAAATCATTTCACCTCTCCTGAGCCTCAGTTTCCCCATTTACCAAATGGGGGTGATGATAAAACACCCACCTCTCAGAGCTCCTGTGTGGTGTCAGTGTGACAGAGCTGAGACAGCCCTTGGCACAGAATGTGCGCTCAACAAATATCGACTGTCATTGTCACCCTTACCCCCCAGGCTCCCAGACCAGGGAACTTCTGTGTCCTGTCCACGGGGGCAAGGAGGCCTTCGGGGAGGATGGGGAAGAGGGGTCTGACTTTGTGTAATGAGTGTGTGTAGATCTGATCCCGGGCTATTTGAGTCAGAGGATCTTGGAGCAGAAGTCTTTGTGCGGCCAAGGTCTCGAGAGGTCCTTTGCTCCTCACAGCCCCTTTGTAGAATGGGGAGATGGGGGTCCAGGATGGTTTCGTCGTGCCCAGGAGCCCACAGTGAGCTGGGGGCTGAGCCAGGGCTCGAATCCATCCCAGCCCTGGCTGCTTCCTTGGTGATTATGGCATCTGACCGCGTCCCCTCCCCCCTCCCCCCAGCCTTAATATCTTCCTATGACTTCCTACTGCCTCTGGGATCAATTCCAAACTCTCCCAGGTTGTTCAGGCCAAAAACCTTGCATTTGCCCTTGACACCCCCTCTTTGCCTCACACCCACAGCCAATCCATCAGCAAACGCTCTCTGCTGCACCTTTAGATTCCAAATCTGACCCATGTCGCCGCCTCTATCAACACCACCAAGGCCCAGGCCCTCAGCAGCACCCCCCCCCCCCCCCCCGGCCCGGCGAATAAGAGAACTTGAACGCACCCCCCACTCCCACCCGGGGCCATCATTTCAAAAAAGCCCCCGCCTTTTTTTAACTACAGCATTAGGTTTGATTGAAAAATTAAATTTCTTTTAACGCGGGGGGAAGGAGAAGAAAACCCTGGAGTCCTGGTTCTGCCATGTGACTTTGGGCAAATCATTTCACCTCTCCTGGGCCTCAGTTTCCCCATTTACCAAATGGGGGTGATGATAGAACACCCACCTCTCAGAGCTCCTGTGTGGTGTCAGTGTGACAGAGCTGAGACAGAGCCTTTGGCACAGAATGTGTGCTCAACAAATATTGCCTGTCATTGTCACCGTTACCCCCCAGGCTCCCAGACCGGGGAACTTCAGCAATTTGAAAAAAGAATTTAGATCTTTAACTTAGACTGTAAGCAAAAATATATAACTCACAATATATTTGAATATGTCATGATACCTAGAAAAACAGAGTTTTAGGAGAATTTTGGAGAAGGCCTACATTGTTAAGTTTAGAAGTACAATAAACATTTTAAAGTTAAAATTACTAGATTTAACAGGACAATATTTTTTATTTTTTAAAAATATATTTTTATTGATTTCAGAGAGGAAGGGAGAGGGAGAGAGAGAGAGAGAAACATCAATGATGAAAGAGAATCATTGATCGGCTGCCTCCTGCATGCCCCCCGCACTGGGGACCGAGCCTGCAACCCCGGCATGTGCCCTTTACCGGAATCGAACCCAGGACCCTTCAGTCCACAGGCTGACGCTCTATTCACTGAACCAAACCAGCTAAGGCAACAGTATAATTAAAAAAATATATATTTTTATTGATTTCAGAGAGGAAGGGAGAGGAGAGAGAGATAGAAACATCAACGATGAGAGGGAATCATTGATCGGCTGCCTTCTGCACGCCCCCTACTGGGGATTGAGCCTGCAACCTGGGCATGTGCCCTGATTAGACTCGAACCCGGGTCCCTTTAGTCCACAGGCCGACGCTCTATCCACTGAGCCAAACCGGCTAGGGCAACAGTATAATTTTAAAACTCTTCATGCTAAAGGCAAAACCATCTGTATTATAAGGCAATCAATTGATTATATATGACAGTATTTCTATCACTTGTGCCAATTCATTGCCAACAGGAATCCCCAATTTGGGGCATGGTGCAGAAGGAAACTTGATTCAGCACACAGCTCCACTGCACAGAGCTCCACTGTGATACAGCAGGACGGTGAAAACAGCATGGCGGGGAGGCAGCCTGGGGCCAGCAGCCCTGGGCCAGGCCCCACTCTGCAGGCAGCTCGCTCCGCTCTGCTCCAGACTGGCCTGCGGTGCTGGTCGGCCCCACCTTGCTCTGGGCCGCTCCACCCTGTGCCACTCTGCTCTGGTCTGCGCTGCTCGGTGCTGGCAGGACGTCTTCCGGGTTTCAGCTCAGCCAGGCGGTCTTCAGTCTTCCATGGGAAGGGACAGTGCACTCCCAGAGTCATTCTTTTAAAAAGCAAGTCAGAGCCGTAACCGGTTTGGCTCAGTGGATAGAGCGTCGGCCTGCGGACTCAAGGGTCCCAGGTTCGATTCTGGTCAAGGGCATGTACCTTGGTTGCGGGCACATCCCCAGGAGGAGGTGTGCAGGAGGCAGCTGATCAATGTTTCTCTCTCACTGATGTTTCTAACTCTCTGTCTCTCTCCCTTCCTCTCTGTGAAAAATCAATAAAATATATTAAAAAAAAAAAAGCAAGTCAGATCATACACGGCACTGTAGGCGAGAGAAAATAAAAAATGCAAAAAGGGGGGATTTCTGTAAGAACTTTGAGGAACAGTGTAGATTTCTGGCCTTAGGTTCGTGGAGGGAGAAGGAGCTTTCTGTGTATCTCTCCCACAGCGTGGGCACTTACAAATATTACGGATGGGGAAACTGAGGCACAGGAGCTTAAGTCACTGGTAGCAGACCTGGGACTTGAACCCTGGCCACCTGGCTGCAGAAGCTACCTCCTGAACCATTCTACCTCCCTGCCTCTTTCTCACATGTCTCTCTCTGTTCAGCCAACTTTCTCCAGGTATGCACCGTGTCCCCCCTCCCCCCGAACTTAGCTGCTCCTCTAGCTCATCACAGTGCATAGGATGAAGCTGATTCTATGCAATCATTTCTGCTTGAATTTAATTTTAGTAATTTCTCCCCTTCATCTTCGCCCCCTCCCATAGGTACCCTCTCTAGGGTGCTGAACTTTTGGCCCCCAATCCCTCTTCTCTCCTTTCATTAAAATCCATGTATATAGCCTTCAAGGTCATTTTGTCTTATATATGTCTTAAATCTGCAAAAACGCCTTTGAGCCACAAACCTCCCTTTCTCTCATTGTGCTTTCTGAGAGCTCTCTGCGTGGTGCTGCTTATTTCTAGCTCACGATGAGTGAGTCTGAAGAGGGCTCAGGAGCGGCTGCCTGGGCTGAAGTCTCAGCGTGGCTGCTCACAAGCTGGATGGCCTGGGGCCGGTGTCTTAACCTCTCTGGGCTCCAGTTTCTCCATTTATAAAACAGAGGGTGTTGTCCTGGCTGGTGTGGCTCGGTTTGTTGGGTGTCGTCCTTGTACCGAGAGGTTGCGGGTTAGATTCCTGGTCAGGTCTTATGCACGGGTTGTGGCCTCGATCCCTGGTAGGGGGCGTGCAGGAGGCAGCCGATCAATGTTTTCCTAAATGTTTCGATGTTTCTCTCTCTCTCTCTCTCTTCCTCTCCCTCTCTCTCTCTCTAAAAAAGAGGGTGTTATCATATGTGGAATCTAAGTAACAAAATACACTGATGAACGGAGTGGATCCAGAGACGTGGAAGCATGGAACAGAGTGTGGAATCTCAGAGGGAAGTCAGGGGAGGGTGGGTGGGTGGGAGGTAATCAACCAACGACTTTGTATGCATGTACAGTATATATGGCCCAATGACACAGATAATGGGACAGTGAGGGCCTAGTGTGGAGCGGGGAGGAGGAGCAGGGGCGGGCTGGAGGGGGTCAATGGAGGGGAAAAAGGGGACATATGTAATACTTTCAACAGTAAAGAATCATTTTAAAAAATAGAGGGTGTTAAATAATGGTACCTCTCTTATAAGGCCGTTGCAAGCTGGCATCTTCAAGCATTTAGCATCAGGCACTTACTAAGCATTGCACTGGCTCCTTCTATATGACCGTGTGGTATTCCCTCATGTACCCCACATTCTGCTTCTGGAGCCCTCATAATGGACATAAAATTCCTTCGGACTCTCTGCGACCTAAACTGCCCTCATTCTCATTTGCATACATACCTCGTTTAGGAGCCTGCTGGAGAGAGGGGGGAAATTGGGTTGTCAGCCATCTTCACATTTAACTTCCCAAAGTATTGCCAGATTGCTCTCCGGAAAGGATGCACCCAATCGTCCTCCTGCCCTCAGTGCTGGATGGCCCCTCTTCCACACTCTTCTCTAGAACTTGGTGTTCTTTAGGCGGCCTAAGTTTGGCCAGACCCGTGGTCAGCAAACTGCGGCTCGCGAGCCACATGCGGCTCTTTGGTCCCCTGAGTGTGGCTCTTCCACAAAACACCACGTGCGGGTGCGCACGTACAGTGCGATTGAAACTTCGTGGCCCATGCGCAGAAGTCGGTATTTTGTGGAAGAGCCACACTCAAGGGGCCAAAGAGCCGCATGTGGCTCGCGAGCCGCAGTTTGCCGACCGCTGGGCCAGACTAATGCATGTGAAAGCATTGCTTTACTCTCTTATGCAGATCAGTTTAGCATTTCTGGGCTTTAGTCTTCATCGCCACCCAGAATTACTCAACATGAACACATGCCTCTCTGTGTGTGTATAAGTGTGTGTGTGTGTGTGTGTGTGTGTGTAAGGTTTTGAATGCTAACACTTTAATATTTTAGCTCCTGTCACAGCAAACAAGGGGTCATCATAGTACCTTTCTCCCTTGTTAAGACGATTTAATGAAATGACAATGGTCCCTGCTTATTGAGTGTTTACTGTGCTAAGCACTTTACATGCATCAATTCATCTATTCATCCCCAAACACTCTGGGGCACAGGCTGCTGTTATCATCCCCATTTCACAGATGAGACAACTGAGACATGGAGAAGTTGACTGTAAGAAGCAGAGCTGGGATTCAAACCCAGGTGGACAGGCTCAGTAACCACCTCACTGCCTGTCGCTGAGGTGACACGGGAAGAGCACCTGGGGCTGAAAGAATCCTATTATCACAGTTTTTTTTAAAAAAAATATTTTATTGATTCTTTACAGACAGGAAGGGAGAGGGGTAGAGAGTTAGAAACATCGATCAGCTGCCTCTTGCACACTCCCTACTGGGGATGTGCCTGCAACCAAGGTACATGCCCTTGACCGGAATCGAACCTGGGACCTTTCAGTCCCCAGGCCGACGCTCTATCCAGTGAGCCAAACTGGCTAGGGCTCTATTATCACAGCTTTAATAATCAGACAGGACAACCTAGAGGGGCTTGGGCAATGTTTGCTGCGTCAGCAAATTTGATAATGGATTTGGCTTTTGGATCATTTTATAGGCATAATAATATCGCATCCCATATTTTTAAAAAATCATGCATGAAACTTGGAAGGGACTCACCTGGGCCTCTGTGTCCCCATCTGTAGCCCCCATCCTTTTCACAGCCCTTCCGTTTGCTAAGTCAAAGCACTGGTAACTATCACAGTCGGCTTCCTTTCCAGCACCCACCGGGAGACACGTCCCGTTCCCAAGTTCCTGTGTGAATGAGACTGGTGGGCAGGCGTCACTCAGCTCTCCAGCTACTCTATGCCTGCACCCGCCGAACACGGCTGGACAAAAACACACGCTACAATGAGACTGGGCTCCCCGTAAGTTCAAGATCACTCCTGTCCATTCACTCTCCCATGCTCCTGGAAGGCTACTTTACACGTTCTCATCCCTCCTCTGACCTCTACCACCTCCTCACGGTCCTCGCTCTCACCCTATTTCACAGCGAGAGGCGAGGCCATCGGAAGAGAACTTCCACAGGTTCCCAGGATGTCTACCCCGCTACCTGCTCCTGAGACCCTGTTCTCTGCCTTTCCTCCTGTCAAAGTCATAAACACGCCTGGCCAAGGCCACTTCCTCAAGTGCGCACTACATCCCACCCTTTCTCCCCTACCCAGGGCGTCAGTCAAGCAGTTCTCTCCCTCTCTCTGCACCATCAGTTCTCCTCTCTCTTCTCGATCTTCTCATTGGCATAAAAACACGCTCTGGTACAAACATGCTTTATTCCCTGTCTAGCTACAGCTCCAAAGTTCTTTTATTCTTTATTATTTTTTAATTTTTTGTTAATCCTCTCCTGAGGATATTTTCCCATTGATTTTTTAGAAAGAGTGGAAGGAAGGGGGAGACACACACACAGAGAGAAACATCAATGTGAGAGAGACACATTGGTTGCCTCCCACACACCCCGCCCCCCCAATCAGGGCCATGCCCTTGACCGGAATTGAACCCGGGACCCTTCAGTCTGCGGGACGATGCTCTATCCACTGAGCAAAACCGGCCAGGGCTCCAACATTCTTTTATAACAAAACCCTCGAAAAAAGTGACCTGTACTAAGGTCTCCAATTCTTTTCCTCCAAGCATTCTGGAATCGCTCCAGCCAGGGCTTGGCTCCACCACTAGGCCAAGTCAGCCCTTGAGGATCTCAGCGACCCCCATATGGCTCAATCCAACAGTCCAGTGACCCACCTCATGCGACTAGAGCCTCTCACTGACAATCACACCCTCTGCCTAGGTTTATTTTCTTACCTTGGCCTCCAAGACACCCCACACTCATGATTTCCCTCCTTTCTTGGTAGCTGTTCCATCCCAGTCACCTCTGCTGCTTCTTTCTCATTTTAAAACACTGGAGGGTCTTGGGGCTGGGTCTTTGGCCCCCTTCTCCTTTCTCTCTTCATCACTCCGTTGGTGATGGTCTCCCAAGTTTACATATCTGTCTGGTTGGAAACCCCCCCCCACGCACACCCTCAGTTCAGATTCATATACAGTGGGGCCTTGACTTACGAGTGTCCCGACTAATGAGTTTTTCAAGATATGAGCTGTCTCTCGGCCGATTTTTTGCTTTGAGTTGCGAGCTAAAATTCGGGTTACGAGCCAGCTTCAGATACCCCACCGCTAGTTGGCGCAGCGAACGTCACAGTGAACGCCACAACGTCAGCCCAGCATCACGTGTCTCACTCGTTCACTTTAATGATTTGACATACGAGTAATTTGAGTTACGAGCTCCGTCACGGAACGAATTAAACTCGTAAGTCAAGGCCCCACTGTATTCACCTATCCTGTCAACATGTTCATTTGGAAGTCCATTAGGTACCTCAACATCTCCAAAAACAAACTCCTGATCCCCCCTTCCCCATGTAACCTCAATAAAGGAAAACTTCATCTTGGCAGATTCTCAGATCAAAAAATCTTGCAATCATTTTTGACTTCTCCCTCCCAACACCCAATCCATCAGCAAATTCTGTCAGCTCTACCTTCAGAATATATGCAGATTCTAAACATGTCCCACCACCCCCACTGCTACCACCCTCATAAAGCTACCATCTCGCTTTTGAATCATTTAAAAAGAAATCTTTTGCTTAAAAATTTTTTGAGGTGAAAGCCACATATGAAATTAACCACTTTAAATGGCACAATCCAGAGATATTTAGTACATTTGCAATACTGTGAAAGCATCATCTCTATTTAGTTCCAAAACGTTTTGTCATCCCCAGAGGAGACCCCACACCCATTAAACAGTGACTCTGCATTCTTACGCCCATCCCCCAGTTCCTGGAATCACTAATCTGCTTTCTGCCCCTGTGGATCTGCCTACTTTGGACATGTCATATGAGTGGAATCACACAATATTTGACCTTTTGTATCTGACTTCTTTTATCATAATGTTCTTAAGGTTCATCTATATTGTAGCATCGATCAGAACTTTATGTTTTTTTATGGCCGAATAATATTCCATTGTATGGCTATACCACATTCTGTTATCCATTCATCCATTAATAGGCATTTGGGTTGTTGCCACCTTTTGGCAATTCTGAATGGTGCTCCTGTGACTATTTATGTACAAGTATTTGTTTAAACATCAGTTTTCAGTTCTCCTGGGTGTCTACGTAGGAGTGGAAACACTGGGTCATATGGTAATTCTATGTTTAACTTTCTGAGGAATTGCCAAAATGTTACCTCATTTCAATTATTTTAACAGCCTATTTTTGACACAACCACCTGCAGGACCACTTAAGGCATGAGTAAAGTTACGCTCCTGCTGCCCTCCTTCAGTGGGTCCCCTCCCATTCAGAGCAAAACCCGAAGATCTCATTCACAATGGCCTACACGACTTTGCTTCTGACTGCCTCCCAGACACCTTCTACCACACTTCCATTCACTCAGATTGGCCTCCTCACTGTATATATATATTGATTTCAGAGAGAAAAGGAGAGGGAGAGAGAGATAGAAACATCAATGATGAGAATCATTGATTGGCTGCCTCTTGCACGCCCCCTACTGGGGATCGAGCCCGAAACTGGAGCCCTTCAGTCTGCAGGCCGACACTCTATCCACTGAGCCAAACCAGCTAGGGCCTCACTGTTCTTTAAATGCATCAGCATGTTCCCACCTCAGAGCCTTTGCATTAATTGTCTCCTTTTTCTGGAATGCTCTACTCCTGCACCCAGGAGGCTGGCTCCTTCACTGACTACAGGTCTCTGCTCTAAGTCAGCTTCTCTGAGATGCCTTCGCTGACCAGCCTGTCTCCTTTATTCGGCTTTATTTTCTCCCCAAACACTTATCTTCATCTGACATTTATTTATTTATTTATTTATTTATTTATTTATTTATTTATATGTTATAGTTTATCTCCCTTTCACCAGGTCATGAGCTTTTTCTATTTGTTCATTGATACACCCAGCACCCTGGAAAGTTCCTGGAACTTGGCAGGTGCTCAGTAATGTTTGATGAATGAATGAATGAATGAATGAATTGAACTCTATTTATAGATAGAGAAAAGTGGAGCCCACAGAAGATGCACGATTGGTGGGAGTGCCCCCAGCTGGTAATAGGAAGCATTGGGTTCTATTCCAGGTCTCTCTGACTGCAAAGCTCAAGTTCTTCTTTTAATAGCGATATTTGCGTGTTTTTTCAAAAAATATGTTTTTATTGATTTTTTTTTTTTTAGAGAGAGAGAAAAGGAGAGAAAAACATCAAGTGACCCCCTGCACACCCTACTGGGGCTCAAGCCTGAAACCCAGGCATGTGCCCTGACCAGGAATCAAACCAGCGACTTCTTGGTGCAGGGGACAATGCTCAACCCACTGAGCCACACCAGCCAGGGCCAAAGCTCGAGTTTTTAACTGGACTATTTTGTGACTTTTATGGCTAGGTCTCATCACAACCCTAAATGTCAGTCTGTCATCAATACTCAATTCACAGGCAGGAAAACCCATACCCAGAGAGGAAAGGGGGCCCCCGAAACCAGTTGGTGGAAATGGCACGACTGGCTGTTTGCCTCAGGGTAGGATTTCCCGGTACTAGCTTCTGGCACTCACTGGTCACTCAGTAAATGCGTCATGACTGGTTCAGGGTGGGTTTATAGTAAAGCTCATGTAAGCTTCCGGGCCCATGATTGGCATAAGCCAGTGATGGCGAACCTATGACACGCGTGTCAGAGGTGACACGCGAACTCATTTTTTTGGTTGATTTTTCTTTGTTAAATGGCATTTAAATATCTATATATATATATAAAAGCCCAGCGACTGGAACGACGGAATGACCAAAATGACCAGAACAACCGGTGGCACTGCAGCAGCCAACCAGCCTGATCCGGCCCCCGATCGGCCTCCAACACCCCAATTGGGGGTGGGGCTGGCTGGCCAACCACTCGCGGCCCCTCCCCATGGCTGGCCCCACCCCCAATTGCCCCTCCTCACCCCAATCGGGGGTGGGGCTGGCTGGCCGACTGCCCATGGCCCTTCACCCCTGCCAGCCCGGCTTGATGGGCCCCCATCGGGGTGGGCTGGCTGGACCCCACCTGTGCATGAATTCGTGCACTGGGCCTCTAGTATAAAATAAATATCAAAAATATAAGTCTTTGTTTTACTATGGTTGCAAATATCAAAAAATTTCTATATGTGACACGGCACCAGAGTTAAGTTAGGGTTTTTCAAAATGCTGACACGCCGAGCTCAAAAGGTTCGCCGTCACTGGCATAGACCCTTCCAAGACCCTACCGATATGTTCTTATGGTCTCGTTTAAAGGAGGACATTTAAAATGCAACTGGTTGCTACCACTGTCTTTTTCTAGTTCCCTTCCCCCTGTTGCACTTCTCTTTACCATGGTGGCGATGGAGTAGTCAGGCATTCATGGGACCTCGCTGGGGGGAATGGGGTTTGAGGATACACTGAGTTTTGTGGGTTATTTGGAGGGGTTCAGAGACACTTTCAGGTAGACTTAAATGACCTACCGAGTTTCATGGTGTAGGAATGGCTTCCAGGAATGCTCCTAACGTCCAGGGTGCTAGCTCACTAGATGCAAGCCTCAGTCTATTGTGGCATGACCTGTCCTATAAGTGTCTCACTCCAGAAGCACCTCACAGGGGAGTTGAGTGAATAATTAAAAGGAATGAGCCAAGCCCTAGCCGGTTTGACTCAGTGGATAGAGCTTCAGCCTGCAGACTGCAGGGTCCAGGGTTTGATTTCCGTCAAAGGCACATACCTCAGTTGCAGGCTCCTCCCCAGCCCAGGCCCTGGTCGATGTATTTCTCTCACATCCATATTCTCTGTCTTTCCCTCTCTCTTCCACTCTCTAAAAATCAATGGAAAAATATCCTCGGGTGAGGATTTAAAAAAAAAGGAATGAGCCAGAAGCCAGTCTGTGGAAACATTTTCCAGAACTTCCAGCTAACAGATGAGTTAAAGTTCATGAATGTTTTCACGAATTTCCTGCAAATTTAGATGACATCACCAATACTGACTTGTAAAGCTGAAACTTAAAAAAAAAAAAAATTCTGCCCTACCGGGTTGGCTCAGTGGATAGAGCATCGGCCTGCAGACTGAAGGGTCCTGGGTTTGATTCTGATCAAGGCACATGCCTGGGTTGCAGACTCAATCCCCAATGGGGGGCGTGCAGGAGGTAACCGATCAATGATTCTCTCTCATGGATGTTTTATCTCTCTTGCCCTCTCCCTTCCTCTCTGAAATCCATAAAAATATATTAAAAAATTCTAATGACTAAAAAAAGTTCCATCAAATATGCTAGAGGAAGGAAAATGTACTTTTCTCCCTGGAGATAAGGATATTGTGAAATAAGTATATGAAGCCAAAAAAGTAGGAAACATATCACAGAGGTGTGTCAGGCAGTAAATTAATAAAAAACATTACGCTATCATCTTTTGGGATTTAGCAATGTTTGCGGTATTTGTCAGCTTTAAAAAAAGGATTCTAGAGAAAGGAAGGGGAAGAGAGAGAGAGAGAGAGAGAGAGAGAGATTGAGAGAGAGACATTTGAGATAGAAACATCAGTCGGTTGCCTCCCCTACTTTCCCGACCAGGGCCACCTACGGGATCACGCTCCAACCACCTGAGCCATATCAGCTAGGGCAGCTCTTTTAAATATGCAATTTGTTATTATTTCTTGTTCGAAGTAAATTTGCATGTTCACACACATGCCGTGTTTGTGATTTTTGTGTTCCTTAAAGAACAATCCCCTGCCCTGCTCCTTCACCGCATTGTATAAGCTGTGTCCGCCCGTGGATGCCTCACTGGCTTGAAACAGGTGTTCTCCAGCTGTGTGGTCCCCAGCCAGCGGCTGCACTCCTTTGAGCCTGTTCCTTTAGCGGCAAAATGGGGATTACAATAGCGCCTCCATTGCAGGGTTGCTAACTTTAAATAAGCCAAGGCCCACTAAGTACTTAGTGCAGGCTTGGGACGCACCGAGCGATGACAAATCTCAGTCTTTCCTATGCTGAGCCCTTTCGCAGCTCTCAGACTACCGCCAAGACCTCCCCTTGCGCATGCGCGTCCGCCTCCCCCGCCACCCGGGTCCTCAGCTCCCCGGCCTTTTATTCCAGTGGGCGCGGCCTACTCTCTCGCAGGGGGTGATGGGCGGGGTCAAGGGACTCCTTCCGGGATTTCCCTCTCAAAATAACAAAACCTCTTTGTATGACCGGCAGGAAGAATTAGCCAGTGGAGATCGGAAAGGAGGCCAACAACCCCACCCATTTCGAGCCTCTCTTCCGAGTTGGCCAATTGCAAGCGTTGGGGGGCGGGTTCTTCTCTGGGGCGGGACAGAGTGACGGGCGTCTGCTTGACTAATGGGGACGTGGCTGTGGGGAAGCCAGAGCCAATCAGAAGTGAGAAAGCCTGATCCCGGGGCGGGGCTGGAGCTTCGGCGGTTGAACCGCTCGCGCCGAGGGGTGGAGGCGGAGAAGGTGAGCGGCGCGGAGAGCGGCGGGTGCGCGGGCCGGGTTGGCGATCTTGGGGGGAGGGGGTGCTCTTGGGGAGAGTGGGCTGCGGCGGGCAGCTGACCCCGCTGTGTGGGAATCGGGAGGGGGGTGCCCTTTAACTCGGGTGGGCGCTTTAATGAGGGCGCTGAGTCGGAGGGCAGCTTGTGAGGCGGAGGATGTTTTGTGTTTCGCGGGAGGATCTTTAATGGGGAACGTGTGTAAAGCAGGAGGCAGCAGATGGTAAACTATGGAAATGCCCTGGTAATACAGCCTTGCGATCTCCTGGGCGGTTTTAAGGCAGAGGGTTATTATTGCACAGCACGGAGGGGCGGAGGTCCCTGCGATGAGGTACAGGCTTTGATTGGGGTGCAGGGCATATGCAATGTTGAGGGGAGAGGGAGCGAGGCCTCCGGAGACCAGGGTGTGCTGTAATGAGGGGGGGGGGGGGGGCATAGCCTTTCCTGAGGACTGAGCATGTGCAAGGCGCCTATCAGTGTGTCATGCGAATTAACTCCTTAAACTTTCTAACGACCCTACTGAGGGTAAGGCTTTGGCCTTGGGTTGCTTCCGTTTGAATCCTGGCTTTGCCACTGGCCCTGTCTTTGAACCATAAGGTGTCTTGGGCCAGTGATTCACCCCGTTGTGTCCCAGCTCCATCATGGGTAGAATGACCTATGCTCTGACTGTACCTGGCCTCACGCAGCTTTTGGGGTTCAGACGGTCTTTATGGGGATACTAGGGGCCTGGTGCACAAAATTTGTGCATGGGTAGGGTTCCTAGGCCTGGCTGGTGATCAGGGCTGATCTGCAGGGCCACCGGTGGAGTGATGGGGTGCCCCCCTCCCCTTGGCTGGCCTGGGAGCTGGGGGCAGCTCCTGCATTGAGCATCTGCCCCCTGGTGGTCAGTGCACATTATAGCGACCTATTTTCCACAGGT
>NW_005872497.1:46028-48538 GCF_000147115.1 Myotis lucifugus
CCCTGTACCCGCTCCCCTCTGACAGCTGTCAGTTTGTTCTCTGTATCTGTATGAGTCTGTTTCTATTTGTTTATTTTGTTCATTAGATCCCACATATAAGTGAAATCATATGGTACTTGTCTTTCTCTGACTGATTTATTTCACTTAGCATAATGCTCTCCAGGTCCATCCATGAAGTCATAAAGGGTAGGGTTTCTTCCTTTTTATGGCTGAGTAGTATTCCATTGTATAAATGTACCACAGCTTTTTTATCATTTATTTAAAAAAATTTAATATATTTTTATTTATTTCAGAAAAGAAGGGAGAGGGAGAGAGAGACAGAATCACCAATGATGAGAGAGAACCACCGATCAGCTGCCTCCCACATGCCCCACACTGGGCACCCGGGCACGTGCCCTGACCAGAATCGAACCACAACCTCCTGGTTCACAGGTCGATGCTCAACCTCTGAGCCATGCAGGCTGGGCTCCACTCATCTATTTTTGGACATAGATGGGCTGTTTGCAAATCTTGGCTATAATAAATATCACTGCAATGAATAAAATGAAATACCTAGGAAAAAATTTAATCAAGGTGCATATATTCTTTTGAATCACTGTTTTGGGTTTCTTCGGATATATTCCCAGAAGTAGAATTGCTGGGTCATAAGGCAGTTCTATTTTTAATTTTTCGAGGTAACTCCATACTGCTTTCCACAGTGGCTGTACCAGTCTGCATTCCCACCAAATAGGAGGGCTCCCTTTTCTCTGCATCCTCACCAGCACTTGTTGTTTGTTGATTTAATGATAGCTATTCTGACAGGTGGGAGGTGATATCTCATTGTTTTAATTTGCATTTCTCTGATGATTAGTGACATTGAGCATCTTTTCATTTGTCTGTTGGCCATCTGTATGTTCTCTTTGGAGAAGTGTCTATTCAGGTCCTTTGTCCATTTTTTAATTGGATTGTTTGTTCTTTTTGGTGTTGAGTTTTTTCTTTTGTTTCCCTTGCCCTCCTAGGAGATATATCAGAAAAAATATTGTTATGAGAAATGCCTGAGATTTTACTGTCTTTGTTTTCTTCTAGGAGTGTTATGGCTTTAGGTCTCACATTTAAGTCTTTAGTCCATTTTGAGTTTATTCTTGTATATGGTGTAAGAAGGTGGTCTAGATGAACTTTTATTGCACATATCTGTCCAATTTTCCAAACACCATTTGTTGAGTAGACTACCTTTTTCCCATTGTATTCTTGCCTCCTTGTCAAATATTAATTAACCATAAAGGCATGGGTTGATTTCTGGGCTCTCTATTCTGTCCCACTGATCTATAAGTCTTTTTTTTTTTTTAATTGATTGCAGAGAGGAAGGGAGAGGGAGAGAGAGGTAGAAACATCAATGATGAGAGAGAATCATTGATCGGCTGCCTCCTGCATGGCCCCTGCTGGGGATTGAGCTCACAGCCTGGGTATGTGCCCTTGACTGGAAAGGAACCCTGGACCCTTCAGTCCGTAGGCTGATGCTCTTATCCACTGAGCCAAACCGGCTAGGGCTGTATGTCTGTTTTTATGCCAGCGCCATGTTGTTTTGATTACTGTGGCCTTATAATATAGTTTGATATCAGGCAGTGTGAGTCCTCCAACTTTGTTCTTCTTTCTCAAGATTGCTATGGCTCTTCTGGGTCTTTTGTGTTCCATATAAATTTTTGGAATATTTGTTCTAGTTCTGTGAAATATGCCATTGGTATCCTGATAGGAATTGCGTTGAATTGATAGATTCCTTTAGGCAGTATGGCCATTTTAATGTTTGTTCTTCCTATCCATGAACATGGTATCTATTTCCACTTACTTGTATCTTTAATTTCTTTCTTCAGTGTCTTATTATTTTCCGAGTACAGATCTTTTATATCCTTGGTTACGTTTATTCCTGGGTGTTTTATTTTATTTCTTGATGTACTTGTAAATGGGATTGTTTTCTTAATTTTCTTTTCTGATAGTTCGTTACTGGTGTATAAAAATTCACTGATTTCTGGATATTTATTTTGTATCCTGCTACTCTACTGAATTCATTTATCAGTTCTGTAGTGTTTTGGTGGAATCTTCAGGGTTCTCTGTATACAGTATCATATCATCTGCAAATAATGACAGTTTTATTCTTCCTTTCCAATTTGGATGCCTTTTATTTCTTCTTGTCTGATTGCTGTGTGTGGGCCAGAGTGGGGCTCTGGGGTGTCCACATAGAGCACAACATTCAAGTGTTGAGGGTTGGCAAGAGTGAACCCTTGAAGGCTTGGCTGGGATGCACGGGGTCTAGAAGCTGAGAAGGGAAGAGGAGCTAGGAGAGACTTGGGACTAGAACAAAACCAGCCACCAGGATGGGCCACTGGTCACAGAGCACAGATGGAGGATGCAGGTAGAAGCATAGGGTCAGCGTGGGGGGTAGGGGGAAGAGAAGGGAGGCGGGGCTCTGGGCCCAGGGAATCCCAGACTGGGGTGGGGTATGTTCAGGGTGGGCGGGGTCTAGGGCAGGGGGGCTA
>NW_005872497.1:49636-52342 GCF_000147115.1 Myotis lucifugus
CCAGTCTAAGGAGATGGGCACTGTTTTCCCGCCTAGTTGTCCTGCGTGACCGTCATCTGGCGCGTTCACCCCTGCCCTCATCACTTAGCCTCTCCCTTCCTCCCTCAGGTTGCCCTCCTTGCTGTTCTTAGAACAAACCAGGAACTACTCACCTTGGGGCCTTTACTTGGCTGTTCCCCTGGCCTGGACACTCTTCCCCAGCTATTCACCTGTCCCCCCGTCCCTCCCTCCAGGCCCTGCTCAGAGGGCCTTCCCTGGCCACCGGAGCCGAAGGAGCAACCCCACCCCAGCATTCCCTTTCCTTATTACCTGACCTTTCTTTCCCTCTGACTGTTGCCACCCTCCCTGACAGTAGGGCCATCATCTGATTCCGAGATCCCAGCACCCAGGGTGGCACCTGCTTTAAAGATAAGGAATCCGCCGTAACCGGTTTGGCTCAGTGGATAGAGCGTCAGCCTGCGGACTGAAGGGTCCCAGGTTCAATTCCGGTCAAGGGCATGTACCTTGGTTGCTGGCACATCCCCAGTGGCGGGTGTGCAGGAGGCAGCTGATCGATGTTTCTCTCTCATCGATGTTTCTAACTCTCTATCTCTCTCCCTTCCTCTCTGTAAAAAAAAAAAAAAAAAAAAAATCAGAAAAAAAAATCAGAAAAAAAAAAAAAGATAAGGAATCCGGCTCCAAGCGAGGTTAAGTCACTTGCTCATGTCCCTGCACACAGCTCACCTGGAAGTGAGCCCAGGCAGCCCGGGCCGCCTTTGTGAACCAGCCCTAGAGCCCAGGCTGAGGCGGAGGCCTGGCTCTCTCTTCCAGCTCCAACCGCGAGGAGTAGCTCTGCGGCTAAGGGAAGGTGCTTATGCTTACAACAGACTGACTAACAAAATCAAGTTTTAACTCACTGTGCACGACTTAGTGTTTCACTGATAACATGTAGCACGGGCTGTTCTCGCCACGGGGCCTCTTTCCCTGGGGGGTCACATGGCCGCTCCTGCCCTCCTTCAGTTCCCTGCTCAAATGTCGGCTTCTCACGGAGCCTGCCCTCACCCCTGTTTGAAATCTCTGCCCCGCCCGGCCTCAATACTCTCCGTCCCCTTTCCAGCTGGAGTTTTCTCTGCAAATGTTTGCTGAATGAATGAGTGAATAATAATAAAAATATATAATGAGCATAAGAATTAATAATCAATAGTATTAATCATGATTCTCTTGTTGGACATCATATATTCTATCAGCCAGCATGTTTTGGGCATTGTAATGTGTGCTTTTATGTGTATTGGCCAATTTAATCCTCACGTCAACTCTATGAGGTTGGTGCCGTTTTATACCCATTTTCCAGATGAGGAAATGGAGGCAAAGTCTCCTTCCTAAGGTGCCACAGCTGGTAAATGGTAGAACCAGGAAGTGAGTGCTGACCGTCCAGCTCCTGAGCCTGGGCACTCAGGCCCTCTGGGTCTCTGTCTCCTTCCCTTCTCCAGCGACACTGGCCATGGACCAGCCGGCCGGCCTGCAGGTGGACTACGTCTTCCGGGGTGTGGAGCACGCCGTGCGGGTGGTGGTGTCGGGACAGGTGCTGGAGCTGGAGGTGGAGGACCGCATGACGGCTGACCAGTGGCGGGGCGAGTTCGATGCCAACTGTGAGTGTGCCTGCCAGGGGTGGGCTGGCCTGTTCTTCCCCGGGATCAGCTTCTAGAAGATGAGGCCATTGGGGTCCTGCCCACCTGCCCCTTGGGCCTGACCAGAAGCTCTAAGGTGGGTGGGTGGAGTCAGGGAAAGTCAGGAAGCCTGGATGCATCGCCCTGGGATGGGCAAGTGTCAGAGCTCAGGAAGGACTTTTCTCCCCACCCAGTCATCGAAGACTTGACTCACAAGACAGGGAACTTCAAACAGTTCAGCATCTTCTGTAACATGCTGGAGTCGGCCCTCACCCAGGTAGGGACCAGGGTGGGGGCCGGGGGTAGAAGCCCATCTGATGTATGCAAGACCTTCTCTCTTCTCTTTCATTGAGGGGGCAGGGCTATCGCTTTCTCTTCTTCTTTCCCAAATGTAAATGGCTTTTTTTGATTCTAATGAGAATTATTCTCATGTAGAAGATTCAGATCACAGAGAAATGTAAAGAAGAAAGAAATCACTCCTAATGCTCCTGGTAATATTTTGGTGAAAATGTGGTCATTTCTTCATTTCTCTATTCATTTGTGAATCTGTGTGTGTGTGTGTGTGTGTGTGTGCATTTTACACATCTATGATTATACAGGGTGGGGCAAAAGTAGGTTTACAGTTGTGAGTACACAAAACACAGAGTTTATTCTTGTATTATTATCATCTATTAATTATTGAATTATTTTTCATACGAACAACTGTAAATCTACTAGTACTTTTGTCCTGTCTATAGTTGATACTTTTGTCCTGTATATAGTTAATCCTTGTCCAAGGATATTTTTGCATTGATTTTTACAGAGGGTGGGAGAGAGAGGGAAAGACAGAGAGAAACATCGATGTGAGAGAAACACATCGATTGGTTGCCTCCTGCATGAGCTCCGAGCAGGGCCCGGGACAGGGAGGAGCCTGCAACTGAGGTATGTGCCATTGACCGGAATTGAACCCGGGACCCTTTGGTCCTCAGGCCGACGCTCTGTCCACTGAGCCAAACCGGCTAGGGCTAGTTGATATATTTCTCAAGATATTCTGTAACCTGCTTTTGAAAGATTCAACAAT
>NW_005872497.1:53249-55087 GCF_000147115.1 Myotis lucifugus
TCACTGATCTCACCAGGAAAGTCTGTCAACATCCCGCGGCTGTGCAGATACCAGGTTTCCCAAATTCCCATTTTCGCTTTGACATTTGAATTTTATCCTTGGCAACAAGTCCTGTCAGCTGTTTTTCTGGACATGACAGCCTCACTCTGTTCATTTTTGAGAAAATGCCTGCCAGACACCCAAGGCTGAGTAACCCTGGTTTTGTCTGTCGGTGGTTCTTCCAAGTAAAAATAGCGTTTTGTGAAAAAGTGGCCAACTTAGCTCAGAACTCGATGGCACAGTGCTTTCCTGAGACAGCTGTCGCACGGGGGTGCAGCGGGACGCGTGCTGCCCGTTTTGTCACACGGAGTAGTACGATGCTGTGCACGTAAGGGCTGAGATGCAATAAAATTAATACATTTTACAGCGCCATCAAGGATATTCCCAGGTTTCATTTCCCGTGTTTTATCTGTCCGTCTGTCTGTCTGTCTGTTTGCTTATTTCGCCTTCCTGGTCCCCCACTGAGACGGCATGGCATGTACAGTGACTACAAGAACATTTGACGCCACTGGCTGAATTTCTGCTAATGGGCGCCAGCATATTTACCCACCATTACTTTTGCACCATTAGTGTAACACAGCACAAGGGCAAAATGATCTTAATATTAGAATGCAAATTGTTTTTTTTCCATATTGTCAGACATTTATTTAGGTGACTATTTTTATTATTATTATTTTTTAAAAATTTTGTTTATTTAAAAAATATATTTTATTGATTTTTTACAGAGAGGAAGGGAGAGGGATAGGGAGTTAGAAACATCGATGAGAGAGAAACATCGATCAGCTGCCTCCTGCACACTCCCCACTGGGGATGTGTCCGCAACCAAGGTACATGCCCTTGACCGGAATCGAACCTGGGACCCTTGAGTCCGCAGGCCGACACTCTATCCACTGAGCCAAACTGGTCAGGGCTTAATTTTGTTTATTAATGCAAATAGTTTTGACCTCTTGGACTCCCGGAAAGGGTCTCAGGGATCCCCAGGGGTTGGCGGGCAGTACGTGGGCAGCCAACAGCCCCAAGCTGTCCCCCATGGTTGAGCATTTAGTTCTTTCTAGTTTCTCCCTCTGACGATGTCCTGTCCAGCACCTTGGACAGGGCCATCCTGTTCATCAGGAGCAGCGTAGGAAAGCCCAAATAGCTCCTGGAACAGGTCAGGGCATGGCCCAGTGAGTGGGTTGGGAGCTCTGGTATGGCCTTGTTGAGTCTTGTGGTAGCTCCTCCCACCTTCTCCCAACAGAGCAGCGAATCAGTCACCCTTGACCTGTTGACCTACACAGATCTGGAGTCCTGCGGAACCGCAAGATGGGGGGCCGCCCAGGTCCCTCAGCCTCCAGGTCGGCCCAGCTCAACTCCAAGCGCTACCTGATTCTCATTTACTCCGTGGAGTTTGACAGGTGGGACAAAGGACTGGCTTTAGGTCCAGGCTGGCTCCAGGTGGGCAGAGGGAGAGGATGTGGTTAGACCTCAGGAACCCCTGGAGGCCCAGAAATCAGGATTTTAAAAAGATTCCCAGGTGATTCTAATGTGCAGCCAAGGTTGAGAACCACTGTTCTAGGGGGAAGTTATCAATCTTCTATGAGTAGCGCTTGGTGGGGCAGCTCATCGAGGTGCCCTACCTTTTTCCAGCCAAGAGGACCAGGCCAGGCTATCCAGAGTCGCCTACTATGGAATCTCAGGATTGTGCTTGGCTGCAAGTGACATGACCCAGGGGTTCCACAGTTGCTATATAAGAGGTTCTTGGGGGGGGGAGGGGGGCTGACTGGTGCAAAGGGGGCAGGGAGGGGCTGGAAGCTGTGTTT
>NW_005872497.1:72691-73852 GCF_000147115.1 Myotis lucifugus
CGGGCATTAACCTTAAAGGCCGTGTTCACTAAATCTCGGACTGGGGTCTGAGGGCTAAATGGAAGAGGCTGTTTTGGAGCTAACGTTCTCAGGATTTGGGCTCTCAGGGATAGGGGAGAAGGTGGCTGCTGGTGGAGGGTCTGAAGAGAGCGTTTTTCAATTTGAGGAAGGTCAGAGTGAGAGAGAATGGCTACCCAGATAAAACCATTCCCAGCTGCAACCTCTCACAAAGGGAACTGGCTGGCCACCTGTGAATTTAAATTGCTGTCAGTCATGGGGGCAGAGATTCAGCAGAGCGCACAGAGGAAGGCGGGTGGTTAGAACTTACTGAGGGTACTGACTATGGCAGGGCCATAAGGGGAGGGGAGAGCGCAGGAGAGGTGGCCTGGGTGGGAGTGGGCGAGGTACCGGAATTCTTTGATGAACGCAGTGGGGTTGGTGAGAAGGACACCAGCCGCTTCTCAATTGCGTTTAAAAGTCGCAACCTCCCAGGGGCAGGGCAGAGGGGAGGAGGGACAGAAGGAAGGTGGAGTCTGCGGACATGTGTGTACTGACTGGGGAAGCAGGCAGGGGTGGGGGCAGAGTTGTCATCAGGCAACCTGAGTTTCCGGCTCCAGTGGTAGCAGCTGCGGCTGCGGTGGTAGCCGCGGATCCGGCGGGTGGACGGAAGAGGGAAGGAGGGGTCAGTAGGTTGGCGGAAGGTGTGGCTGGAGGAGGGTCCGGCAGGGAGGGAGGAGGTGAGAGGGTGTGGACGGACAGGGGCACGAGGCCGGTGGGAGAACGGGCGGCTCTCGCGGGGGGAGTTCGGGGGAGTTCTCCGGTGAAGGGGGTGGGAAGATGCGGGGACGATGCGGTGCTGTCGCTGCCCCACACACACAGCACATGAACCCACCCCCACACGCACCGCACACACCGCGGGCTCGGCGGCGCGCAGCGGCGGCGCGCCACAGCCCGGGGAAAGGAGGGAGGACAGAGCGAGGAGAGACGGCGGAAGGAACTTTCGGGAAGGGACAGGGACCACAGACCGGGTGAAAAGAGAAAAGTGAAAGAATATTTACAACATTTCCGAGCTTGCTGGAAGAAATTATCGAGATCGGGCCGTGCGGTAAAGACACGTCCCTCTTTTTCTTACTGGGGACGCGCTACGTTACAGAAAAAGAA
>NW_005872497.1:74252-89769 GCF_000147115.1 Myotis lucifugus
AGGAGAGAGAGGTGGGCACCCCGAGTTGTGGAGGGACGGCCCTATGAAGTGCTCGCGCCACCCAGGTTTCGAGGCACCAAATGTTAGGTTAGGTGGCTCAGGAGGTGGCATAAGAAATAAAGAGTCGAGTGAATTAGAAAAGAAAAGAAAAGAAAAGAAAAGAAAAGGAAAGGTTTATTGCGTCCCCGGGAGACCCACGTAACCCAAAGACAGGGCACATGGACTCACGCCAACAGGGAGGGGGGCGCTTTTTTTATACTGTGGTTGGGTGAGGGGCGGGGACATGAGCTGAGGTATTCAGCTTAGGAAGTTTCAGCTGCAGGGGGTCAGCAAGGTATTCAGGAAGGAGTCAGTATCTGTGTGGGGGTCGTGTTGATTCAGGGAGAAGCCAGTATCTGTGTCTGGCATGCTGATCTGTTAGAAATGCCAGGGGGAGTCCATTATCTCGTCACACATCTGCATGTATCTGATCCTGGGCTCTCTCCGACCTAACAGGAAGGAGTAATTCCTTTTCAAAAGGAATTATTAAACTATGCACTCCATAATCATTCTGTGACAAAGGAAGTTAGTTGTATCTTTCAAGGACGGTGGGAAAAATGGTTAAGGGACAGAAATCAATGTAAGGAAGGGTTAGCATTAGCAAGGTCCTCGAGGTGGGAAGAAACAGAACCACAGTGCTGGTGGCTATAATAGCCCTGAACAATACAATACCCTAAAAAAGTAACCAAGAATTGGCAGTTTGTTAACTGTACAGAAGGAAGGATGAGTAAATTATGAGTTAATATCCCAAAGTTTCTTCCTGAAGAGAGAATTACTGGCTGTCTCAGATTTGGCAGCCAAGGGGCCTGTTGTTAGCCGAATGAAACGAATCTGTTGTATCCCAGTGAAATGGAAGCAGGACATCATTCTCAGTCAGAAGTCAATCTGTGCTTCTCCAGGATAGCCTGCCACAAAGGAAAGGTACATACAATACTTTTAGTGACTGTCTTTGGGGAAGTCATTTAACCTATTTGGTCTTCAGCTTTCACATCACTAAAATAATACTCCCATAGGAACCAAAAAGATTGGATTCAATAAAATGTCTATGAATTTTAGATCCAAAAGTCTTCCATGGTGTTAATCTTCCTTTCTAACATTCCTTCTAGGTGTAATATCACTTACTCATTTCAGATTCTTGCTTCTAAGTTACTTGGAGCCTTCCTAGTCCATGCTTTACCCTCGCCCATATTAACAACCTAAACCCGGAAAATTTGACTTTACTCTTCTTAGGACTTCTATAGAACTATTTATATTCATCATAAACTGGGTAATCACAAGTATGTTTGCCTGGTACAGTTCTGGTTTTCACTCATTGTCTTAGCATGATTAAGGCTACCCTAATCATAATTTACTTTGTAGATTAAAATGTGTGAGAGCAGAGTGTTTGCATCTTATATAATAAAAGCCTAATATGCTAAGTGTCCGGTTGACTGGTTGGCCATTCACCAAGCAAAGTGTAATATGCTAATGATATGCTAAGGCCGCTTCACTGCTCGCTATGATGTGCACTGACCACCAGGGGGCAGACTCTCCAACCGGTAGGTTATCTTGCTGCAGGGTCCCTCTGGTTGGGACTGAGCAATATGGGCCAGACACTCCCTGGAGCCCTCACACAGTCCCTCCCCAGGTGGCCAACCTCCCGTGTTCCTCGGCCTGGCCTGCACCCTCCTGCAATCCAGTACCCCTCAGGGGATGTCAGAGAGCCAGTTTCGGCCGGACAGTTTCGGCTGGTGGCAGATGCTCAATGCAGGAACTGCCCCCTGGTGGTCAGTGTGCTCCCACAGGGGGAGCACTGCTCAGCCAGAAGCTGGGCTCATGGCTGACCAGTGCAGCGGCGGTGGTGGGAGCCTCTCCCACCCGCTCCGTGGCAGCACTAAGGATGCCTGACTGTCGGCTTAGGCCCACTCCCCTGGATGTCAGTCGGACATCCCCCGAGGGCTCCCAGATTGGAGAAGGTACAGGCCGGGCTGAGGGACATTCCCTGCCCCTTGTGCACAAATTTCGTGCACCGGGCCTCTAGTTGTATATAATAGCCCAAATCCTTCCCTCCATAAGGTAGCTTCCGATGTTATACAAAGTGTGGTCATTTCATCACATCTGTTATGCAATCTCTCCAATCCTCTATCAAGCTCTTAGGTGTCAAAATGTAACCAACGTGCACTGACTCTCATAAAGGAAAGATAAGGTCCAAAGTGTTCAGAAAGATTGTAGGTTAGAGAAGGAGCTGATTATTAAATAAAGAAGAATCAGCATGTGATAACGGTTAACATCTGGGAAAGAAACTGAAAACAAGAAACTTAACAATTCAGTTGTCATCTCTGAAGACAAGAAGGTCCTAGACCAGCCGTGGGCAAACTACGGCCCGCGGGCCGGATCCGGCCCGTTTGAAATGACTAAAACTAAAAAAAAAAAAGACCGTACCCTTTTATGTAATGATGTTTGCTTTGAATTTATATTAGTTGACACAAACACTCCATCCATGCTTTTGTTCCGGCCTCCGGTCCAGTTTAAGAACCCATTGTGGCCCTCGTGTCAAAAAGTTTGCCCACCCCTGTCCTAGACAATAGGTGGCAAAGGCCTGTGGTGAGCTCTAAGGGGTCAATGGAGATAAAAGAGGACATAGGTAATACTTTCAACAATAAAGATTAAAAAAAAGTTCTTAACAGATAGCCTGGTGCAGAGAATACTTGCCTTCTTACAGGAAGGGAAAAGGCTGAGATGTTAAGGGGTCATCTGTGGCACTAAATCTTTTCAGCTGAAGCTGAGGTCTTAAGAGAAATGTGCTTTCATTTCTAAAGTCTTCATGCTTTCTGGGTTCGGGCGGGGGGAGAGAACAAGCACCCACTGAGTTCATCCCACAAGAAGCCACAACTTTATTAATGACAGAAACAGTACACATTTCGAACCACGTTGCAGTAACTCTTTTGAAGCACACAAAACAGGGTCCTCCTTTTTAGGTGCTTACACTGTTAATTCCGTAATAGCATTTACAGTCCCATGACTGTTGTTCTTCAGGGCTCCGACCGCCTTTGCTCTTGACACATTTGCTTGTGACATGACCAATTCTATGTCCTTAACTTCCACACCTGTTTCATCAGCCTCTTCCTCTTCACGCTCCCCTTGTACAGTTGGAGCCTGTGTGTTTTCTTGAATGTTTGAGACAGCTTCACCTTGAACTTTGAATTTCTCGGCAGCTGCTAGCTGTGCTTGCTGAGATAAATCCTCGATCTTGGCTTCCCCCAAACCATGTAGGTATCTGAAGCAGGGCTCTTGTAGACATCTGGCTTTGTGATGACAAAGAGGATGTTCTTAGATTTCCGTATGGTGACCCTGGTAACCCCTGTAACCTGTTGAAGACCCAGTTTGGACACAGCCTTCCGTGCCTTCTTTCCACTCCGGCTCTGTTTTGCTTCACTGACTGGTTCTTCATTGATTTCAGCCGCCGCCGCCAGCTGGGCTTGTTGTGTGGTTGCCTGTGTGGAATCTTGTTCCTCGAGCTCTGGTACCGATTCATCACTGTCAGATTCTGTTCCAGATCCTGTCTCAGCCTGGGGCTGTGGCAACTCTTGCTCTGTAGCAGGGACAGTTTCTGTGGCTTCACCAGATAGGGCCGATGGGGGCCGGCAGGCTGGGGAAGGACTGTAGGAGGGTCCCAGGGTGTGTCCTGCCCCTCTCGTCCAGTCCCATTGGCCGGACCCCAGCAGCAAGCTAACCTACCAATCAGAGCGTCTGCCCCCTGGTGGTTAGTGTCTGTCATAGCAACTGGTCGAGCGGTCGACCATTCGGACACTTAGCATATTATGCTTTTATTATCTGGGATGGGCATGAAGTGATAGCTCTTTGTAACTTTAATTGGCATTTTTATTTTTATGAACACTCAGGAGAATGAGTATTTTTCTGGGTTTGCTGTCCATTTGGATTTGCCATTTGGATTTGTCAATTGCCTGTTCATCTCCCTTGTCCATTTTAAAAATAAATTGGGGTGTTTGCTGTTGTTATCAATTTGGAAAACGGAGAAAAGAATGCCATAACTGGTATTGCTGAGTTATTGGATATGTACATTTTGTGTCTCAGTTATTTTTAAAAGCATGAAAGATAACGTACATACAGAACAGTATTCAGATGTACTTTTTGTAGAGTTAAGAGAACAAATTTATAGAGTTAATAGAATTAGTAGAGTGGAGAGCTCTATTAATTTTCACATTGTGAACACACCATGTATCCAGCACCCAGAGCTACATTTATTAATAGATATTGCCAAATACCACTTCAAAAAAGTGTTCGTATTTCTTTTCCACAGCCATGTGATCAGTTTTAAAATGCTTTACCAACCCAGGGAATGGTATCTTATTAGTGTTTTATCTGCATCTTCTTGAACATCAGAGAGGGTTTCATCTTTTTACATATTTATGACTGCAGCATCTTCTGCAAACTGTTAATCTTTAAAAAATATTTTTATTGATTTCAGAGAGGAAGGGAAAGGGAGAGAGAGAAACATCTATGATGAGAGAGAATCATTGATTGACTGCCTCCTGCATGTCCCCTGCTGGGGATCGAGCCCACAACCCGGGCATGTGCCTTTGACCGGAATTGAACCAGGATACTTCAGTCCGCAGGCCGTGGCTCTATTCACTGAGCCAAACCGGCTAGGGCTGTTCATCTTTTCAAATCATTTTCCTGTTGGGTTTTTTATTTTCACTTTCTGTGTTTCCTATAAGGCCTTAAGAAATCTCTCCACACCAAGATGATAAATCTTTGTCTATTTTTAAAAAATATTGTTTGGTTTTTTTGTGTGTGTTACTTTTACACCTTTACTTTGGCTAGCATTTATTGTATATGGTGTGAGGTAGGGATCTAACTTTGTGTCCAAATGGCTGATCATTTGTCCCAACACCATTTATTAAATAGTTAGACTTGGTTTTAAATTTTATTTTATTTATTTTAATTATTATTTTTTAAAAATTCTCACCCCAGTATATTTTTCCATTGATTTTTTTTTAAGATAGAGTAGAAGAAAGAGGGAAGGACAGAGAGAAACATTGATGTGAGAAAAACACATCGATTAGTTGCCTTCTGCACATGCTCTGACCAGGGCCCAGGCCTTGGAGGAGCCTGCAACCAAGGTATGTGCCCTTGACCAGAATCGAACCCGGGACCCTTTGGTCTGCAGGCCGACGCTCTACCCACTGAGCCAAACCGGCTAGAGAAGACCTGGTTTTAACTTTTAGCTCTACCACTTATTAGCTGGATGACCTCAGGCAACTGGTTAGCATTTGACATAATTGACCACTTCCTTCTAGAAATACTCTCTTCCCTTAGCTTCGGTGTCATAAGACTGTCTTGATTTTCCTTCTGCTTCTCTGAATGGTCTTTTGTTCTCCCTTTCACTCATTCTTCTCTGTTTGTTATACTTTTCCTGCCAGGTGATCTTATCCAGGCAATGGCTTCAGCCACCACTGAAATGCAGTTAACTTCCAGGTTTTTATGTTCAGCCTAGAACTTTCAACTGAATTCTGGATCTGTGTGTTCACCCGTGTACTTGACATCTCCACTTGGATGTCCCAGAGGAGCTTCAAATGTAAGCTTCCCCAAATGGCTCATGAGTTATTCTTCCAAAATGAATCCTCTTTCAGGAGTCCCTATCTAAGGGAATTATAAGATCACCTTCCAGTTACAAAAGCCTTTACCAACCTCTATTCTCTTCCCTCTTGTTTCTTGAACCCAAAACAATGGCCAGTACGTAGCAGGTGCTCAATAAATACCAAATGATTAAATGAATATTCAGTTCACCTCTAAGTCATGTTGCTGTTGCCTCCTAAATCTTTTACGAGTTAGACTTCTTTTGTCTGTTTCCACTATCTTCACCCTGGTCTTGTCACCATCTCCTAGCACCTGGAGTTTGCGCCCACCTGCTCAGTGACCTCCCAGCATGCACTCTGGCCCCTGTGAGTCCAAAGCTCAGATCTGATCACGTCTTTCCTGAAGGTCACCTTCAGAAATGAGTCACATTTAAAAAATATATTTTATTGATTTTTTAAAATATATTTTATCGATTTTTTACAGAGAGGAATGGAGAGGGATAAAGAGTCAGAAACGTCGATGAGAGAGAAATATAGGTCAGCTGCCTCCTGCACACGTACCCGCAACCAAGGTACATGCCCTTGACCGGAATCGAACCTGGGACCCTTGAGTCCGCAGGCCGACGCTCTATCCACTGAGCCAAACTGGTCAGGGCATGAGTCACATTTTTCTGTGGCATCTCATGACTCTCAGGAAGGGTCCCAAGCTCCTCACCATGGCTGCCTTCACCTGCCTCACCTCACTCACTCCCTCTTCCTGCGTCCTCCAGCCACCTGCCCTTCTGGCTGCCCTTGAAGATGCTTTGACTGCCCTGCCCCTGAGGGGACTTTTGTACACACGGTGCACAGTTTCAAACAGAGGAAGCTTGTGAAATCCAGGAACTTTATATCTTAGCCTTAAGGTTACAAAACACTCAGCTAGTCTTTTGTAAATACTTGCACGGTCAGGTTCCTTCATGATACTAAGACTGTAATTATTAGCCAGGGGTAGCGGTGAAGTCTTCCTTTGTTGGAATTTTATCTAGTCTGCATCTTATCAGCCTAAAATTGTGGCACGCGCTTGTGAGCGTTTACTGAAACGTTAGTCATTGGGCAATTGTTCTATTGCCTTTAATCTTGGGATTTTTCTAGTAGGAAATTAAATTATATTTACTCCCTGCATGCTTTAGGAAGTTAACATTTTAAATATTTAACTTATCTACTGCCTTTATTTGGTCGTGTTACAGTTAAATCAGCCAGTATAAAAACTCACCAGGTTCTCTTGCAGTTAGCAAACAACATGTGTTTTCTTTGTTGTATCGACAATGATAGAAATAAGATTAAATGGTGATGATAGCAAGGGCAAGTGTAAAACACAATGCAGAATTTTTATTTTTTCCCTTGACGTTCCCAAGCCTGGAATGCTCACCCTGCTTACTTTCCTTTCCCCGGCCTAATTGTCACTGACTATTCTTTCCCTGTCACCTCTGAGGAGGTGACAAGTCCCCCTATTTGCTTTCCCTACATGGTTTCTGCTTTTTCTTCATATTTATTATAACTGTGGTTATTAACTTACCTGTACAATCCTTTGATTAATTTCGGTCTCTCCTACTGTACAGTGAGGTCTATAAGTAGGGTCATGGTATACTTTATTGTCCAAACAATGACACTTGAGAGTAAAAGAGGAAGCTCTTACTTATTCTGGGTCAATAGGTGTACCTGGACCGTCGCAACTAACCCAGGATAGGTAATTTCCCCGTTTAAAGACAAAGAAGGGCCCTAACTGGTTTGGCTCAGTGGATAGAGCATCGGCCTGCAGACTGAAAGGTCCCTGGTTCGATTCCGGTCAAGGGCATGTACCTTGGTTGCGGGCACATCCCCAGTAGGGAGTGTGCAGGAGGCAGCTGATCCTTGGTTGCGGGCACATCCCCAGTAGGGAGTGTGCAGGAGGCAGCTGATCGATGTTCCTCTCTCATCGATGTTTCTAACTCTCTATCCCTCTCCCTTCCTCTCTGTGAAAAATCAATAAAATATATTTTAAAAAAAGACAAAGAAGGGGCTATCATGTCCCCTCTCCCTTCCTCATTACATCTCCCGTTCCTAGCACATAGTTGGAGACAAATACCTGTGAGTATCACCTACTAAGCCACCCTTAGTTTCTCCATCTGTGAAATGGACTTAAGGACAGCCCGTCCCTCACAGGGCAGTTGTAGGCTTCGGGCTGCCCTCGTAAGCATGTTCCTGGACAAGCGTACAGATGGAGGCCTCCGCACCCTATTGCTAAGTACGTAAAAGTTAGAATCACGCTAACGGCGGCTGAGCACAATGCGTTTCCCTCTTCACAAAAGCACCTGCAAAAAGGCAAAGCAGAAAGATGCGTGCAGAGCAACAGTCCACACCCAATGACTGTGGATGAGGCACTTTCAAAGGGGATTTCCTTTTCCGCCGGAGGCCGTGGTGCACTCTGGGGGGCTGGTGGGAGGAGGGGAGCAGGCAGCCTTCTCCCACAGTGTTGGGGTCCAGCCCCAACAGGTCCAGGGGTCCCCAAAGGTGTGGACGGAGTCGGCGAAGAAGGAATGACATGGAGACAGCCTTCAGTTGATCAGCAGCCTAGTCAGGACCTCTAGCCAGGATCTCTAGCCAAGTTCTGGTCAGGATCTCCAGCGAAGTTCTGGTTAGGAACTCCAGCCAAGCTCTGGTTAGGATCTGATCAGGATCTGATGAGGATCTGATGTTTATTGTCTTGTTACATCTATTTATACCAGCCGATTTTAATCCTGTCAATTTCTATTCCAAAGGTTAGGGCGTTTCTTATCTCCATTCCAGGGAGTAAAGATTATGTAGATTAACTACCCGCCTGGCATTTAGTTAAGGGGTTGTATCCCCTCCCTAACCTCAGGGAAAAATCCCCACCTGGGGAAACAACCTTTCTCGGAGAGGTGACCTTGGTTAAAACACATAGCGCTAAGGGGAGCAAACATATTAAGAACAGTATGCTATATACGCCAGGTCCCTTGAAACATATGCTGTGCAGATGTTTCTTCCCTGCAGCAATTTTGTCAAGCAGCAAGGATGGACCGGCTCCCGGCACCACAGTTGTTGACTCGGTCCCTCTTTTGGTCATTTGGGAAACTCCCATGATAAATGCCATTTTTCCTTCTTCTCTATGGGGGTGTGGGGGTGTTGGGGGGAGGGGACTGTTCCCTTTCGCTCCTGTCTGGGGTCTCCTGCCTTCCCCCTGGCTAATGCCTCTGTTCACAGGGTGCACTCAGCCACCCTGCAGACCGCATCCTAGGCAGTTCCTCAGCGGAACCGAGGCGGGAAGACTCCGTTGGAACCTGGAATTCCTTGGAATTTTTTTGTTTTGTTAACTCTCACTATAGGATATTTTCCCACTGACTTTTAGAGTGAGTGGAAGAGGAGAGAGGGAGAGGAAGAGAGAAACATTAATGTGAGAGAGACATTTATCGATTGGTTGCCTTCTGCAAGGAAGGCGGGGATTGAGCCTGCAACCCAGGAATGTGCCCTTGACCAGGAATCAAACCCCTGACCCTTCAGTCCACGGGCCGATGCTCTAACCACTGTGCAAACTGGCCAGGGTAGAATTCCTGGAGGCTTCTGGAGAGCAGGCTCCTGGCTCCCAACTTGCAGCCCACCCCTCTTCTTTTTCAAATCTCCTTCCCCATCTTATCATGGGCCCTCCAGTGCACCCCACTCGCCTGCCCCAGATCTGTCTACAGCCCCTGAAATAGGGCCCCCCCTGGGTTTAGGGGTGCCTGCCTGCCTGTTCCCCTTGCATCACTGACTCAGGGAAAAGGCCCACGCAGGTTCTGGGAGGAGGCTAGGGGCTGCCTGTTCTGGGAATTCTGGGGTCTTGAGGCCCAGAGCATGTCCAGAGCAAGGGACCCATTTTGCTTCTGGGGATCCCTCGTCCTGTGGGGGCGACTCAGGCCTGAGTCTAAGGGCAGGATGGATGCTAATTCCTTTCCACACAACTTACTGACCACCTACCGTGTGCTCCGCCTACCTGTTGAAGGTGCTGTGAACAAAACAGAAGTTCTTGCATCCACATGTGGGGAAATAATATCTACTAAATCAGTAAATAATATCTACTAAAAATATCTACTTATGGCACATGGTTGCCTATTAGCCTGGTGCCTGGCAGGTAAAGATGGCCAGGGAGCATCATCAGCTGTGACCTTGGGATTGGTCCTTGTGTTGGGGAAAGGTTGCAGCATCCTTCTTTGCTGTTGCCTCATTTGGCCGCCAGAGGGCGAGCGGCGTTTGCTCTCTAATAACAGTATGAAGCAACTTCGAGCCAAGAGCATGGAAGATCACGCAGCACTTTGGTCCCTCAGATCTATCTGAGTCTATAGCACCATTAGCCAGGGGCGGGGGAGGGAGAGAGCGAGAGGCTATTGCAGGCAGAGGGATCAGGGTGAGCAAGCCATGGAGGAGAGAAGAGGCAGGGCAGTGTTGTGGAACCATAAGAAACTCGATGTCGCTGGGGTGTAAAGGACCAGGGTGTGTGGGAAGCCAGGTCTACAGAATTTCTGGGACTTGTCAGGCACACGGAGGGTCTCAACTTCATGCTGTGGGCACTGGGGAGCCATGGAAGAGCATAGAAGGATGGGAGTGATGTGAGCCACTTTGCATTTAAAAAATATATATTTTTATTGATTTCAGAGAGGAAGGGAGAGGGAGAGAGAGAAACATCAATGATGAGAGAGAATCATTGATTGGCTGCCTCCTGCATGCCCCACACTGGGGATCAAGCCCACAACCCCGGCATGTGCCCTGACCGGGAATTGAACCGTGACGTTCTGGTTCATAGGCTGACGCTCAACCTCTGAGCCACACCGGCCAGGCACCACTTTGCATTTTTGAGAGATCATTCTGGGGAGCGGAGGGAGATGCAGTGGGAGATACACACTCTTCGAGGGCACCTATGACCACGAAAGCTCTGGGAGCCAGTTTTCAACCAGGAGGCAAGTCATGGTTAGTGTGCTCCAGGCTCCAGAGGCAGAGAAGATGCGGAAGAAACCAAGTCTATATAGTATTGCCGAGCCCCTGGAGGTAGCCTCTCCTAAGACCAGCCCTCTTGCCAAATTCTTGTGCCCTTTGACGCTTCGTAAAGTAGACCGGTTTTTACCCGTTTCTTGTGGTCAACCTCCCAGTTGGTCAGGAGGTTGTCTTTACTGTGTCTTTGAAAGGCTGTGTAATATAATGGTTGTGGTAGGGTCCCCCAAAGATAATCTCTGGAACCTGTGAATGTGACTTTATATCACAAACATCACCACTACTACCACCACCACCACCACCACCACCACCACCATCATCCCCTGGCAGGGTCTTTGCAGGTGTGATGAAGTTAAGGGTCTTGAGATGGGGGGGTTAACTTGGATTACCCAGGCGGGCCCTAAGTACAGTCATATATGAGGAAAACAGAGGGGCGTTAGACCACAGACAGAAGAGAGGGCGACGTGAAGGCAGAGGCAGAGGTTGGAGTGAAGCAACCACAGGCTAGAGACCAGCATCCACCGGAACCTGGAAGAGACTTGGAACGAATTCTCTCCCAGGGCCTTTGGCGAGCGCTTGGCTCTGCTGGCACCTTGATTTCAGACTCCTGGCCTCCAGAACTGCAAATTTCTGTTGTTTTTTAAACCACTAAGTTGTGGTAATCAAACTAAAATGCTGCAAGCTGCCCTGACCAGTTTGGCTCAGTGGATAGAGCGTTGGCCTGCGGACTGAAGGGTCCCAGGTTCGATTCCGGTCAAGGGCATGTACCTTGGTTGCGGGCTGTCCCCAGTAGCGGGTGTGCAGGAGGCAGCTGATTGATGTTTCTCTCTCAACGATGTTTCTAATTCTCTATCCCTCTTCCCTTCCTCTCTGTAAAAAATCAATAAAATATATTTTTAAAAATGCTGCAAGTTTAAGACTAAACAATGTCAGGCCGGGTTAAAAAGAAAAGAAGTGCACCCACATGTATTTGGCAAGTGACATAATGTAAATATCTAACTTTTTTATTATTGCAGGCAGAGGGATCGGGCCGGGTGGTGATGGTGATAGCAGCAACAGAAGCAGCAGTTGTGGCAACAGTGGTGGTCACAGTATTACAGTCAAGGGAGAGAAGAGGCCCCGTCATAGGGCAAGGTGTGAGGTGAGAGTCCAACTTCATTCTTTTGCAATTGTCCCAGCACCATTTGTGGAAGAGACCTATCCTTCTCCTGTTGAATGATGGTGGCGCCCTAATACACAATCCCATAGATTCATGGGTTTATTTCTGGACTCTCAAGTCTACCCCATGGGTCTCTATGTTTATCCTTATGGCAGTACCACACTGTTTTCTTACTCACCATTCTTGCTCCTTCCTCTTTTAAAAAAAGCTCAGCATTTGAATTCAAGAAGTACTCATGTGGTTGTTGCACTAGAAAGAAATTTAATTCATTTTGGGATCCAAAAAATCAAAAAGTATATAGACTAAAACCTGAAGTTATGTATACATTAAGGAAAATAGAAGTTTATCACTGGAAACAATTCTGTAAATAAAATTAAGTTTTGAAATCAAGGTGTGTGTGAGCCCTCTAACGTTGGTCTTGTTTTTTTTCTGTCTCTCGTAATTCCATATGAACTTCAGAATCAGCTTGTCCACTTTTGCAAAAGGCTGTTGGTATTTGGATAGAGATTATATTGAACCTGTAGGTCACTTTGGGGAATATCATCATCTTCACACTATTAAGTCTTCCAATCCATGAACATGGCTTTAATGTCTTTCAACAATGTTTTGTGCTTTGCAGTGTATTGTTCTTCAACACATTTTGTTAAATTTATTCCTAAGTGTGTAAATGGAATTGTTTTTTCTTTAATCTTTATTGTTCAGATTATTACAGATGTCCCTCTTCCCCCCCCCCCACCATTGCTCCCCTCCACCCAGTTCCCACCCCACCCCAGGCCCTCGCCACCCCACTGTCTGCGTCCATAGGTACTGCATACCTGCATATAAGATCTTTGTCCAATCTCTTCCCACACACTCCCCACACCCCCTACCCCTCCGAGAATTGTCAGTCTTTTCCATTTCCATGCCCCTGATTCTATTACATTCACCAGTTTATTCTGTTCATCAGATTTTTTATTCATTTGATTTTTAGATTCACTTATTGATAGATATGTATTTGTTGTCACTTTGTTGTTCATAATTTTTTATCTTTACTTTTTTCTTCTTCCTCTTCTTAAAGTTTACCCTTCAGCATTTCATATAATACTGGTTTAGTGGTGATGAACTCCTTTAGCTTTTTCTTGTCTGTGAAGCTCTTTATCTGACCTTCAATTCTAAATGATAACTTTGCTGGGTAGAGTAATCTCGGTTGTAGGTTCTTGCTATTTATTCATCACTGAATATTTCTTGCCATTCCCTTCTGGCCTGCATAGTTTCTGTTGAGAAATCAGCTAACAGTTGTATGGGTACTCTCTTGTAGGTAACTGTTTTTCTCTTGCTGCTTTTAAGATTCTCTCTTTGTCTTTTGCCCTTGGCATTTAATTATGTGTCCTGGTGTGGTCCTCTTTGGGTTCCTCTTGTTTGGGATTCTCTGCGCTTCCTGGACTTGGAAGTCTATTTCTTTCACCAGGTAAGGGAAGTTTTCTGTCATTATTTTTTCAAATAGGTTTCAATATCTTGCTCTCTCTCTTCTTCTGGCACCCCTATAATTCGGATGTTGGTATGCTTGAAGTTGTCCCAGAGCTCCTTACACTATCTTCATAGTTTTGGATTATTTTTTCTTTTTACTCTTCCAGTTGGGTGTTTTTGCTTCCTCGTATTTCAAATCTTTGACTTGATTCTTGGGATCCTCTAATCTACTGTTGAATCTCTGTATATTATTCTTTATTTCAGTCAGTGTATGTTTAATTTCTGACTGGTCCTTTTCCATTTTTTTTTTTGGCATTCTCACTAAGATCCTTGAAGGTCTCACTGAGTTCCTCAGAGGTTTCTAGAAGATTCTTGAGTAACCTTATAACTGTGGTTTTGAATTCTATATCCAGTAGTTTGCTGTCTTCCATTCCTTTCATTTGTGACATGTTTCTTTGTCTCTGCATTTTGGCTGCTTCCCTGTGTTTGTTTCTGTGTATTGGGTAGCTGCTAAGTCTCCTTGAGTTGATAGAGTGGCCTTGTGTGGTAGGTGTCCTATAGGGCCCAGTGGCTTAGCCTCCCTAATCACCTGAGGTGAACACTCTTGGTGCACCCCTTTGTGGGCTATGTGCACAGTCTTGTTGTAGTTGAGCTTTGATTGTTGTTGATATCATTGGGAGGAATTGACCTCCAGGCCAACTACAATGTCTACAATGGGAGAACTGCTGTGTAGGAGACACCCTCATGGGGCACGACCTGCTTCAGTGGGGCTTTGGTGCTCACTGGTTCTGCCCCTTGAGTGGGTCTCTTATGGATATGAAGAGTTGTAATCCAGTATGGTCTCACACTGACCAGTGGGTACACTGGCTCTTGGATCTCCAAGGAGGTGCAAAGTCAGCCACTGCCTGGGGCCACCCAGCAGTGAGATCTTCAGATTCCTTCTCTTTGTATCAGGTTTGGAAGTGCCCAGACGAGGCCCAGCTGTGAAGCAAGGCAGGCTGGTGCAGGTGCGGCCTTGGGCCTTCTTTTGATAGCTTGGGGCCCCCTGACCCAGCTATAGCTTGTGTGACAGGTTTTAGACCAGGGGTGGGCAAACTTTTTGACTCGAGGGCCACAATGGGTTCTTAAACTGTACCGGAGGTCCGGAACAAAAGCATGGATGGAGTGTTTGTGTGAACTAATATAAATTCAAAGTAAACATCATTACATGAAAGGGTATGGTCTTGTTTTTTTTAGTTTTATTCATTTCAAACGGACAGGATCCGGCCGGCGGGCCGTAGTTTGCCCACGGCTGTTTTAGGCTGAGAGAGTTCAGACCATTCATATGCAAAAACTGCTGCACACAGCTTGGGTGGGGTTGTAAATTGGGTAGGGCAGGGTCTCAGGGAATCTCCAGGGTGGAGCAAACAACAATGGCTGCCAGTCAGCCCTGCACCTGGGAAGTCCCAGCACAGGAACAATGACCCTTGCAAGTACCTCATCTGGTAGAAAGCCGCCCCCACATTCCTGCCCCAATGCCAGACAGACCAGTTTCTCCCCATATGTGTCTGGATCCCCCTGAGTCTCATCCAGCACTGGAGCTCAGAACAAGTGGGAGCCTGTATCTCCCTCTTGATTAAAAAATCGGCACACCTGGCTGCCAGCCCGTTCCGCACCTCCACAGCTCCTACCAGTCTCAGTGCACTTTCTTCTTTACCTCTCTAGTTGTAGTACTTCCACTCAGCCAGCTTTCCCTCGGTTCTGGATGATAGTTGTTCTGTATTTTAGTTATAATTTTGATGTGGTTGTGGGAGGCAGCAAGTACAGGTATTTACCTATGCGGCTATCTTGGTTCTCCTGGAATGGTTTTCTTAATTTGATTTTAGGATTCTTCATTGCTAGTGCACAGAAATACAACTGATTTTTGTGTGTTAATCTTGAATCCTTCAACTTTGTTGAGTTCTTTTACTAGGTCTAGTAGTCTGTGGATTTTTAAAGGATCTGCTATCTGCAAGATCTTTTTATAGAGATAGTTTTACTTCATCCAGTTTGGATGCCTTTTATTTCTTGTACTTGCCTAACTTTTCTGGCTAGAGCTTCCTATACACTATTGAATAGCAGTCTTGCGGCTGCTGGATGAGGTTGAAAATCCAGGTTCCCTTACCCTATGTTTTTCTTGGGACTTTCTAACACCATCTGGGGGGTGTTGTGGAGACTCCACCTTACAGCCTGGTAAGGGTGGAAATCCCAGCTCTCTTTTTTTTTTATTGCTTAAAGTATTACAAAGGGAATTACATATGTGTCCTTTTTTTTTCTT